>NC_062232.1:73380546-73642703 GCF_902686445.1 Sciurus carolinensis | reverse complement strand
CTTCTCAATTTCAGGAATCACATAAACCAAAACACCATAATTCTGGGTGACTTTAATGCACTGCTGTCACGACTAGATAGATCTTCCAAACAAAATCCAACCAAAGAAACCATAGAACTCAATAACACAGTCAATAACCTAGACTTAATAGACATATATAGAATACTCCATCCTTCAACGAGCGGATTCACTTTCTTCTCAGCAGCACATGGAACCTTCTTGAAAATAGACCATATGTTATGACACAAAGCAGCCCTTAGGAAATGCAAAAAAATAGAGATACTGTCTTGTGTTCTATCAGATCATAATGGACTGAGAGTAGAAATCAATGACAAAATAAAAAAGAGAAATTACTCCAACAACTGGAGACTAAATAATATGCTATTGAATGAAACATGGATAACAAAAAACATCAGGGAGGAGATTAAAAAATTCTTAGAGGTCAATGAGAATGACGATATAACATATCAAAATCTCTGGGACACTATGAAATCGGTACTAAGAGGAAAATTCTTTGCATGGAGTGCATTCCAGAAAAGAATGAAAAGTCAACAACTAAATGTCCTAACATTACAGCTCAAAGCCCTAGAAAAAGAAGAACAGAATAACAGCAAAAGTAGTAGAAGACAGGAAATAAATAAAATCAGAGCTGAAATCAATGAAATTGAAACAAAAGAAACTATTCAAAAAATTGACAAAGCAAAAAGTTGGTTCTTTGAGAAAGTAAACAAAATAGACAAACCCTTAACCACACTAACAAAGAGAAGGAGAGAGAAGACTCAAATTACTAAAATATATGATGCAAAAGGAAATATCACGACAGACACCACTGAGATACAGAACATAATGAGAAACTACTTTGAAAATCTGTACTCCAACAAAATAGAAACTACTGAAGACATTGACAAATTTCTAGAGACATATGCTCCTCCCAAACTGAACCAGGACACACACAATTTAAACAGATCAATATCAAGCAATGAAATAGAAGAAGCCATTAAAAATCTACCATCCAAGAAAAGCCCAGGACCAGACGGATTCTCAGCCGAGTTCTACAAGTCCTTCAAAGAAGAACTCATTCCAATACTTCTCAAAGTATTCCAGGAAATAGAAAAGAAGGGTACCTACCAAACTCATTCTCTTAAGCTACTATCACCCTCATAACCAAACCAGGAAAAGACACATCAAGGAAAGAAAATTTTAGACCAATATCCTTGATGAATATAGATGCAAAGATCCTTAACAAAATATTGGCAAACCGTATCCAAAACATATTAAGAAAACTGTGCACCACGATCAAGTGGGGTTCATCCCTGGAATGCAAGGATGGTTCAACATTCGTAAATCAATAAACGTAATCCATCATGTCAATAGACTTAAGGATAAGAATCATATGGTTATTTCAATTGATGCAGAAAAAGGGTTTGACAAAATACAACACCCCTTCATGCTCAAAACACTAGAAAAAATAGGGATAGTAGGAACATACCTGAACATTGTAAAGACTATTTATGCTAAGCCCATGGCCAACATCATTCTTAATGGAGAAAAACTGAAACTTTTCCCTTTAAAAATGGGAACAAGACAGGTATGTCCTCTTTCACCACTTCTATTCAACATTCAACATTGTCCTCGAAACTCTAGCCAGAGCAATTAGGCAGACTAAAGAAATTAAAGGAATACGAATAGGAAACTGTCACTATTTGCAGATGACATGATTCTATATTTAGAGGATCCAAAAACCTCCTCCAGAAAACTTCTAGACCTTATCAATGAATTCAGCAAAATAGCAGGCTATAAAATCAACATGCATAAATCTAAAGCATTTTTATATGCAAATGATGAAAGAGCTGAAAGGGAAATGAGGAAAACAACCCCATTTGCAATAGCCTCAAAAAAAAATACTTGGGAATCAATCTATCCAAAGAGGTAAAAAATCTCTACAATGAAAACTACAAAACATTGAAGAAAGAAACTAAGGAAGACCTTAGAAGATGGAACGATCTCCCATGTTCTTGGATAGGCAGAATTAATACTGTCAAAATGGCCATATTACCAAAAGTGCTATACAGATTCAATGCAATTCCAACTAAAATCCTAATGACGTATTTTACAGAAATAGAGCAAGCAGTCATGAAATTCATCTGGAAGAATAAGAAACCCAGAATACCGAAAGCAATCCTTAGCAGGAAGAATGAAACAGGGGATATCACAATGCCAGAACTTCAGCTATACTACAAAGCAATAGTAACAAAAACAGCATGGTATTGGCACCAAAATACACAGGGAGATCAATGGTATAGAATAGAGGACACGGACCCAATCCCAAATAAATACAATTTTCTCATACTAGAAAAAGGTGCCAAAAATATGCAATGGTGAAAAGATAGCCTCTTCATCAAATGGTGCTGGGAAAACTGGAAAGCCATATGCAACAGAATGAAACTAAACCCCTATCTCTCACCCTACACAAAAATCAACTCAAAATGGATCAAGGACCTTGAAATCAGACCAGAGATCCTGCATCTTATAGAAGAAAATGTAGGTCCAAGTCTTCACCTTGTTGGCTTAGGATCAGACTTCCTTAACAGGACTCCCATAGCACAAGAAATAAAAGCAAGAATCAATAACTGGGATAGATTCAAACTAAATAGCTTTCTCTCAGCAAAGGAAACTATCAACAATGCGAAGAGAGAGCCTACAGAGTGGGAGAAAATCTTCGCCACTCATACTTCAGATAGAGCACTAATTTCCAGACTATATAAAGAACTCAAAAAACTCTACACAAAGAATACAAATAACCCAATTAACAAATGGGCTAAGGAAATGAACAGACACTTCACAGAAGAAGATCTACAAGCATTCACAACCATATGAAAAAATGTTCACCATCTTTAGTAATAAGAGAAATGCAAATCAAAACTACCTTGAGATTCCATCTCACCCCAGTTAGAATGGCGATTATCAAGAATACAAGCAACAATAGGTGTTGGCGAGGATGTGGGGAAAAAGGTACACTCATACATTGCTGGTGGGGTTACAAATTAGTGTAGTCACTCTGGAAAGCAGTGTGGAGATTCCTTAGAAATCTTGGAACGGACCTACCATTTGACCCAGCTATCCCACTCCTTGGCCTATACCCAACAGACTTAAAATCAGCATAGTACAGAGATACAGCCACATCAATGTTCATAGCTGCTCAGTTCACAATAGCCAGACTGTGGAACCAACCTAGATGCCCTTTGATTGATGAATGGATAAAGAAACTGTGGTATATATATATACAATGGAATATTACTCAGTTGTAAAGAATAATAAAATTATGGCATTTGCAGGCAAATGGGTGAAATTAGAGAATATCATGTTGAGTGAGATAAGCCAATCTCAAAAATCCAAAAGGCGAATGATCTCACTGATAAGCGGATGATGACACATAATGGGGAGGGGGGGCAAGACAGGAGGAAGGAGGGACTGTATAGAGGGAAAAGAGAGGTGGGAGGAGTGGGGGGGAGGAAAAAAATAACAGAATGAATCAAACATCATTACTCTATGTAAATGTATGAATATGCAAATAGTATGCTGTTACTCCATGTACAAACAGAAACAACATATATCCCATTTGTTTACAATAAAAATAAATTTAAAAAATAGTTAAATGTGTCTGAAAGTGTTCAGTAAAGGTGCATTTTTAAAAAATCGTCCTCATTTGATCAAATCCGTGAATGCAGTATCTGTGGATATGGAGAGCTATTAGTATTTCCAGAAATAAATAGTGGGACAGGGGTATGATATATGTATTTATTCTGAAAGTGAAATATAAAAAAGAAAAAAAAAGAATCAAAAGAATTAACTTATCCCAAGTAAATCCAAAACTCAACAAGGCATTAAAACTTGAGGTCTGAGAATAAAAATAAACTGTTACCCTATTTCTTCACTTCCAGATACACTGGAATTAAGATTAGGTCTCCAAGACTCTGGGCAGATCCACACACACATTGCTGTGTGCATCCTAGTCCATATTTCTAACAGGTTAGAGTCTCATACTTACCGCTCTCTCAGGCAGGAGTTGCATGCTTGTGACTCTATTCTGAGATGTTGGAAGCAGTCCCACTGGCATGACTGTCCTGGGAATTGCCTTACTGGGGATGCAATAATTATGTGCCTAGGTCCTGATGCTCTTCTCAGCATCTTTTGAAATTTAGGTAGAGGTATTCTTATCTCCCTAGCTTATTCACTCTGACCTGAAGAGTTCATACCACATGGATATCACCATGGTTGTAGCTCATGCTCTTCAGAGTAGCAGACTAAGTCACAGGCCCATGTTATGGTTTATATATGAAATGTCCCCTAAAAGCTCATGATTGAGACAACACAGGAATGTTCAGGGGTAGAACAAATACATTAAGATAGATATAACCTTATCAGTGGATTGATCTGTTTGATGGATTAATAATTTGAAATGTCTACTGTGCTGGGTGGTAACAGTAGGTAGATAAGGTGTGGATGGAGGAAGTAGATTACTGGAGGCATGACATTGTAGTTCATATTTTTCCCTGGCTCTGCTCCTTTCCTCTCCTCTACATCTCTTTTTCTCTCTGCTTCCAAGCTGACATCAGCTGAGCAGCTCTCCTCAGACATGCTCTTCAACCATGATGTGTGGCCTTACCTAAGACCCACAGCAATGAAATCAGCTGACCATGGACTAAAACTCTGAAACTATGAGGCTAATATAATTATTTCCGCCTGTACATATATCTTGTCAGATATTTTTGTCACAACAAAAAGCTCATTAACACAGCCAGTTGAGTCTCAGCCACAATGCCTACTTATACTGTATTGCAATGCAGAGGGAAGAGACTTTAGACAGCACTGGACAGTAAGCCCCAATGCTCACATCGGTGCTTTGAGTCCTTCATTTGAAATTTTTTGCCATCAAATCCTCTGCATTCTGAAGCTGAGATAAGATAGGAAATCTTAATGATCTCAAATGCATGTTTGGGGTAATTCTTCCATAGTCTTGATGTATCAATAGCCCATCTGGCTTCCTTCAGTTTCTATTAATCTTATCAAATGATCTCTTGGACACACTCTTTTCCAAACACACCTTTTTATTCTTCTTATTTATAACATAAAAGAGAAATGTTTAAATTTATTACGTGTCTGAATATAGATATAAAATTAAGTAGTAAAGTTAAATACAATGCATTCATGTGTATTTTAAATGAAGAATACATGATGAACAAGGAATATCAATTCTAGGAATGGAAGCCTGGACATTCATTTTTATTTATTTTTTATTTTTAGTTTAAATGGACACAATACTTTTATTTTGTTTATTTATTTTTATGTGGTACTGAGGATCAAACCCATTGCCTCACATGTACTTAGCAAGTGCTCCAACCCTAAGCTACAACCCCAGCCCAAGCCAGGACATTTATTAACAATTTATCACCAAAAGTATATTGTTAAATATAAACCCTACCCATAATCACAATAGAAATATGCACTTAAGAGAATTTAATAGGCAGTTATGTGCACACTTTTTTATTCTTTACATTTGTAAATTTCAAATGTACCCCCAAAGTTCATGAAGTGGCTACTTAATCCCAAATGCAACAGTATTGAGAGACAGAAGTTTCAAGAGGTGATCATATTATGTGGGCAAATTAATGCTGTAATTGTGGGAGCTGGAAAGTTATTGAGGGAGTGAGTCCTTGGTGAAAGGATGTTTGATCACTTTTCTTTCTGTTTCTCACACATGCCCTCATGCTATTTTGCCTTCTTCTATGTGATTACAGAAGAAGAAGGCCCTCTTAAACTTGGTCTTCCAAGCCTCCAGAAGTGTAGCATTCTACTATCATGAATAACTAAAAGGAACAAATAAAAAAATTCAAAAACATCGACAGGTGTGGTGACACATACCTGTAATCCCAGCAGCTCTCATTCTGAGGCAGGAGAATTGCAAGTTCAAAGCCAGGCTAAGCAACTCAATGAGATCCTGTCTCTAAATAAATATTAAAAAGGGCTGCAGATGTGACCCAATGGTTAAATTCTCCTGAGGTCAATCCCCCATACCAAAAAATAAATAAATAAATAAAATATTCAGACATATAAGAAATAAAATCTCTTATTTTACAAAATATCCAGTCACAGATATTTTGTGAAAGTAGCAGAAGAATAATATTAACCCCCCCAAAAAATCTAAAGGACTTAGACACATGACCAGGCTGATAATTTTCCAAATTTTTAGATTCTCCTTCCCCCTTTTTCTTATAAGTAGCATCTTACATTCATTTCTTTTTGCATTTTACTGAAGGCTGTCAAGAGAAGTAATGCCATACTCTCAATACTTTTTTAGATTATTTCTTCTGCCAAATATTTTAGCTTGTGTTTAAAAAAGGTCTGCCTTCTACAAATGCTTTGACACAGGCACAATTTACTCAAACTCTTTGCCACTTTTAATAAGGATGGTTGTTCCTTCAATTTCCCTAATACCATGACCCTCATTTCCATCTGAGACTTCATTAGAATTCATATTATCATCTAAATTTCTACCAACATTCTGATCACAATCATGTAAATAATTTTTAATAAGTTTTTTACTTTCCTTAGAAGCCTCCTTTTCTTCTTAGCACTCACCAGAATCACACTTAATGCTGTTTTTACAGCAATGTAGAATTTGCAATATCCACTTCCAAAATTATCCTCCCCCAATTCCCAAATACAAAGTCACTTCCACATTTTAAAATATTTTTCATAGCAACACCCCAATACTTGGTATCATTTGTGTCTTACTTGTTCATCCTTTTATAACAACAACAACAATAACAACAAAAATCAGGGTAAAAATTGACAACTGATAGAAATTTGTTCCTCCCATTTCTTGATTCTGGGAAGTCAAAAATCAAAGTTCCAGCAGCTTCATTATCTGGTGAGGACACTTTTATCAGAGATGATACCATAAAGTTGTCTTTTAAAAATGTATTCATTTTATTTTGTTTGTTCCTTTTAGTTATACATGACAGTAGAGTATATTTGACATATTATATATACATGGAGTATAACTTCCCATACTTATGGTTGTACTTGAAGTGGAATTACACCATTCGTGTACTCATACATGAAGATGAGAAAGTTATATTCCATTCATTCTACTGTCTTTAGTATTCCCATCCCTACTCCCTTCTCTTCATCTCCCTTTGTCTAATGCAGTAAACTTTAATTCTTTCCTACACCTCCTTATTGTGTGTAAGCATCTGCATATCATAGAGAACATTTGACCTTTGGTTTTTGGGATTGGCTTATTTCACTTAACATGACAGGTTCTAGTTCTTTCTATTTACCAACAAATGCCATAATTGCATTCTTCTTTATAACTGAGTAATATTTATGTGTACATATGCCACAGTTTTTACCATTCATCTTTTGAAGGACACTTAGATTTGTTCCATAGTTTGGCTATTGTGAATTGGGCTGCTATAAACATTGATGTGACTATGTCTCTGTAGTATGCTGATTTTAAGTTCTTTGTCTATAAACTGAGGTGTGGGAAAGCTGGGTCAAATGCTGGTTCCATTCCAAGTTTTCTGAGGAATTTCCATACTGCTTTCCATAGTGGTTGTACCAATTTTCATTTCCACCAGCAGTGTATGAGTATCTTTTATCTCACATCCCCATCAACATTTAATGTTACTTATATTCTTGATAAATGTCATTCTGACTTGAGTGAGACAAAATATCAGTGAAATATTATTTTGCATTTCTCTATTAGCTAGAAATGTTGAATATATTTTCATATATTTGTTGATCAATTGTATTTCTTCTTCTGTGTAGAAACTTTCAGTATCTTTGCCCATTTATTAACTGGATACCAGAATGATGGAAGGAGGAGTTAGCTCCCTGAAGTGTCTCTCTTTAGGACATTAATCTGTTCTATGAAGGTCAAGCCCTGACAACTTAAACACCTCCAAAAGTATCAGCCTTTATTATCTTCACCTTGAATGTTAAGCTATAATATGAATTTTGGATGGAAAAACAGGTCTGAAATATGGTGCCTAGTCTTTAGAGAATTCCAGTATATAATGGAAAGATACATTGTGCAGGACACTAGTATAATGTGCTTTGTTTGTCTAACTTTAAAAAAGAAACAAAAAATGGCATTATTTATTAATTTGCTGCCAATAATTGAACAGTGATCTTTTGGAAAAGAGCTGTTTGTGTCTTAAAATATATTTTTCTTTTAAATTCCTAGAAGAATGTCATTGCCTATTGCTATTTATTTATTTATTTTTGGTCCATGTCTTTACCCTAGGGGTGCATAAACACATCCCCAGACCTTTTTAATTTTTCCTTTTGAGACAAGGTCTTGCTAAGTTGCTCAGTGTCTTGCTAAGTTTCTGAGACTGGCTTTGAACTTGCAAACCTCCTGCCTCAGACTCTGGAGCCACTGGGATTACAGGCATGTGTCATTGCATCCAGCCATATTGTTAAATTCAAAGGGGCTCTATATTTTAATTATAATGCAATCATGCAATGGAATAATATATAGTTTTTAAATTATTTAATTAAACTGCTCTGTATCTACTTGTGTAAAGTTTGATATCAATGCTGAGTGAAAAGATAAGATCACAAATGGATGCATTTTCTAACATTTCATAGATGTAAAATGTTTATTAAGTTTGCATTTTAAACAGAGCATAAAACAATAGGTTGCTTTTAAATATTTATTTGTATAGCAACAGTATAAAAATTCATATATGGATTCTAACCAGATACCAATGTTACTGGTGATTTCATCTTGGATTACCCATCCTCCAGAACCACTGGAAATAAATTTCTGTTCCATGTGAGCCACCTTGTATACATCATTTTTTAATAGCTGATGACTGAATGGAATAAGACAGTAAACAAATTTGTTCTTTCATGAGGTTCAAGAATTTATTACCTTATTCTCTGAATGTATTGATATTAAGAAAAGCTCCAATACTCAGTACAATAAAACAATAAGCACATTCAAATTTTAACATTATCAGTTATTATATAGGCCATATCTCTATGCTATAAGTTTTAATATTTTTCAAAGCAGGCTTAAACAAATGTCAAATTTATCTATAAAAGTAGCTCCATAAACTACTCAGATATCACCTCCCTTTGAGTTATTTATACATAGTATGTCCTTCAATTTCTACTAGTTGCAAATGCAAAAATAATTCACTACATAATCCTACTTAAGAAAATCAGCAATTAGCTGATATATTTGGACCAAATTAAAAAAGGAGAAAAACTATGTATTGAATGAAAGTTGATAAGAAAAGCAAGTAAGAACAAGAAAATATGTTAAAGATTACCAATCACTGGAAAAATGAAAATCAAAACTATGAGATATTATATTCACACTCATACATGTAATATTCTAAATTAATAAGAAATAACAAAAGTTGGTGAGGATGTGGAGGATGTTGGTGATGATGTTTGCACATTTGTATACTGCTGGTGGGGATGTAAAATTTTATAATCACTATGGAAACTATAATGGTGGTTCCTTAGAAAATTAAAAATAACATTACTATGTGCTTCAACAATGTGAATCCTGGCACTAGAGTTAGGGCTCAGTGGTAGAGTACTTGCCTAACATATGCAAGGCACTGGGTTCAATTCTCAACACCACATACAAATAAATGAATAAAATAAAGGTCTAAAAAGTGCAAATTCTGGATATATGTTCAAAAACATGAAATCAGAGTATCAAAGAGATATGTGTATCTCCATCTTAATAGCAGTACTATTCATTAAAAAATGCAAGATCAAACCTGGTATCAATCAATGCATGCATGGTTAAAATGTGGTGTATTCATACAATGGGATATTAAACTTAAAAAAAAATTAAAATTAGTGATACATTCTATAATACTGATGGAACTTACAGATACTAATCTAGGTAAAATAGACCAGTCATGAAAATTCAAATACTTTGTGGTTCTACTTATAGGTCATATCGAGAGTTGTCAAATTCACAGAAGTTATTGGTTCATCAGTCAGCTTGCAACTATCCTTCTCCGTTATTGGTCCCATTAACCCGCGGAATTCGACTGCTTAAGGATAGTTTCTCGCCATTTTCTCCTCTCTTCTCCTCACTTTCACGCTTCTCTCTCTCCTCCTCACTTTCATGCAGTCTCCTCCATTTCACTCTCCTGTGGCGCCCTTTCTCTTTTCCTCTCATTTTCTCTCATACCCTGCAGGGAGTCACTCTGTCTGTGTGCTTAATAAACTCCCTTATATGAAAAAAAATTCATAGAAGCAAAATATAATGGTGTTTGACAGTGACTCAGGAAATGGGAAATAGTAATTTACAAGATGGAAAAGTTTAGAAAAGTTCTTTTACAACAATGTGAATGTACTCAATAATATCAAACTACACACTTATAAATTAAGATGATTGTATTTTTCATTAAGTGTACTTTCCAATAATTTTATTAAAAATCAGAAGGAATTTTTCGTTAAGATGGAAATATAATTAAAATAAAAATAGAAGTGACATAAATACATGGAAAATTTACTAAGCATGTACACTGAAAATATGTGAACATGTTCATAATGTTCTGGAGATATATATTGCATATGTATTATACTACATATTTCATTACATATATCATTACTTAGATGTGAAAAAATAATCTTTTGCTTATAAATTAACAATTATTTTTGAAATCATAATGCAAAGTGCTTTTGAGGATATAGTAAAATAGACATTGTTGGTACAGTTATATTTTTTATGATTCTGGGGATTGAACCCAGGGATGCTTTACCACTGAGCTACATCCCCAGCTCTTTCTATTTTTAATTTTAAGAAAAAGGCCTTACATTGCAGAGAAAGATGGTGGATTAGCAGGAAGTGGCAGTTCTCATAGCTCTGTGACTTGGGATTCCAGCATTTGGAAACTACTTCTCCTGGAGGTGAGTAAGAAAAAAAAAACATTCCACTGATATTCAATATTGAACAGAAAGCCTTGAACACTGGAAAAATTAGGGTACATTAGAAAAAGCTAAGGAACAGAATTGGAGCTTAGCCCCAGATGGGAGCTAGGGTGGGGAAAAAATACAAGTTTGGAAAATATCTGTAAGTGCTGGAATATCTTGGCATGGGAAACCCCAGGATCAGAGGGGAGCCCATACTGGGTGGAACCAGAGGCTATTCTGCCCAATAAACAGGCACAGAAAAGTCATGGTCTGCCAGCAGCACACAGGGAGCATAGATATAACTCCATGAAAAAGTGGCACAAACTCAGACTGGGACCTTAGATCCGTAAACTCCAGGCTAAAACCAACAAATGAATCTCACAGTCACCTACTGCAAGATCTAAGGTAAGTCTAGCAAAGCAGGAGAATCTTTGACATGGAGGTTTTCTGGTATGGTAACCATTTTGCCTGAGAGCAATACTGATCAGAGAGGCCAGAGAAACCCCCAGCTCAACTCCCCCATTCCACTGAATCAGCACCCAGCAGGACCAGCAGCAGGGAGAAACTGAGTGGGATAGAGTGACTGAGTTCAGTGCTTAAAACCCTTCCCCCATCACCGCTGAAAAGCAAAACAAAAAACAAACAAAAAAAAACTCCCTCTTCCCCTGGTGCCCTGTGGAGAGTAGTGCTATACATACAGTCCTAGAAGCATTCATTAATACCCTAAAACTCTCTTCATTAAAAAAATAAGAAACAACAACACAAACACCTGGGGAAATGACAGACCAAATCCCTGACCCAGGGGGCTTCCAAGTATAGCAACTCATTGCAAAGATGCCAAAGACAATACTAAGGAACTCAAACTGCCAGCATCTTCCACAGCTCCTCACACCATCCCACTAAGAAGGGACCCTGAGAAATGGAAAGGTAGTTTGTTAAGAATAGCAGGCAATGTTGTTTAATTCGTTCTGTTATTTTTTCCCTTCCATGATTAACAAAAGTTAAAAGAATTCATAATCAAAAACCTGCACTACAAAACATTCTCAACTAAATATTTCATGAAAAAGAAATAAAAAATAAAAATAAAATTAAGCCAAGGGAGGAACTACATTAGAATAGTCAATCAAAAAAGAAACTCTTTCAAATTAAAAATCAGAAATATTTCAAAATGACAGGGAATAAGAATCATTTCTTTATAATAACATTGAAAGTAAATGCCCTAAATTCATCAATTAAAGACATAGACTGGCAGACTGAATTAAAAGACAAAACTCAACAATACACTGCCTAACTCAACAATACACTGCCTCCAAGGAACTCTTCTTATAGGGAAAGACATCCACGAATTGAAGTAAAAGGATGAGGAAAAAATTCACCATTCACATGGATATCCCAAACAAGCAGGGGTTTCTATCCACATATCTGATAAAATGGACTTCATTCAAAGTTATTCAGAAGGGACAAAGAGCCATTTCATACTGCTTAATGGAATTATACATCAACAAGAAATAACAATCCTAAGTATTTATGCCCCAATGGAGCATCTACATAAATAATCAAACCCTTTACAATTTCAAGAATCAAATAGATCACAACACAATAATATTGGGTGACTTCAACATACCTCTCTCACCAATCAAGGGATCTTCAAATCAGAAACTAAATAAAGAAGCCACAGAACTAAAAAAAAATGTAATTAATAATTTAGAATTAAGACATGTATAGAATATTTTATCCATCAATGAATGAATGAATACACTTTCTTTTCAGCAGCACGTGGAATATTTCCTAAAATAGACCATATGTTAGTTCACAAAGAAACTCTTAGCAAGTACAATAAATTAGAGATAATACTTGAATTCTATCAAATCATAATGGAATGAAATTTGAAATCAGTGATAAAATAAGAAGTAGAAGCTACTCTAACACCTGGAGACTAAATAATACATAATTAAATGACCAATGGATAGCTGAAGAAATCAGGGATGAAATTAAAAACTACTCAGAGGTCAATGAAAATATTAAAACAACATATGAAAATCTCTGGGACACTATGAAGGCAGTTCTAAGAGGAAAGTTCCTTGCATTGAGCTCGTTCATTAAAAGAACAGAAAAGCACCAAATAAATAATCCAAATTTACAGATAAATGCTCTAGAAAAAGAGCAAACTGGCATCAAGAGCAGTAGAAGATAGGAAATAATAAAAATCAGAGGCAAAATTAATGAAATTGAAACAAAACAAAACAACAAAGAAAAAAATTCAAAAAATTGACAAAACAGAAAGTTGGTTCTTTGAAAAAATAAACAGAATTGATAAACCTTTAGCCAATCTAAGAAGGATAAAGAGAGACAAAATCCAAATTACAAAAATTCATGATGAAAAAGGAAATATCACCATGGACACCACTGAAATACAGACAATAATCAAAACCTATTTTGTAACTCAATACTCCAATAAAATAGAAAGTCTAGAAGACATGGACACATTTCTGTAGACATATGACCTACACAAATTGAATCAAGGGGTTATAAACAATCTAAACAGATCAATTTCAAGCAATAAAATTGAAGACACCATCAGAAGACTACCAACAAAGAAAAGCCTAGGACCAGATGGATTCTCAACTGAGTTCTACAAGACCTAAGAAAAGAATTAACACCAATACTCTTCAAAGTATTCTATGGACTAGAAAAGAAAGGAGACCTTCCAAACTGAATATATGTGGCTGATATCACTGTAATACCAAAACCAGACAAAGACAAATCAAAGAAATAAAACTTCTGACCAATATCCCTGATGAACATAGATGCAAAAATTCTCAACAAAATTCTGGAAGATTACATACAAAAACATACTTAAAAGATAGTGTACCATGAGCAAGTAGGGTTCATCCCAGGGATAAAAGTTTGGTTCAACAAACAAAAACCAATAAATGTAATTCATCACATCAATAGACTTAAAGACAAGAATCACATCATTATTCCAATAGGTGTAGAAAAAGCATTTGACAAAATTCAGTACCCACTCATGCTCAAAACACTAGAACAACTAGGGATAATAGGATCATACTTCAACATTGTAAAAGCTACATATGCAAACCCCAAGGCTAACATCATTCCAAATGGAGAAAAATTGAAAGCATTCCCTCTAAAAACTGGAACAAGATAGGAATACCCTTGTTCACCACTGCCATTTAACATAGTCCTTGAAACCATAGCTGAGCAATTAAATGAAAGAAAGACATTAAAGGGATATGAATAGGAAAAGAAGAGCTCAAACTATCCCTATTTGCCAATGGCATGATTATTCTATATTTAGAAGACTTTTAGTCACCTTTTTTGCTGCTGTAACTAAATGACCCAACCAAGACAACTGTAGAGGACATAGAGTTTGTTTGAGGGCTCATGTTTCAGAGGTCTTTGTCCATAGAAGGTTGGCTCCATTCCTCAGGGCTCAAAGTCAGGCAGAACAACATGGCAGAAGAGTGTGGCAGAGGAAAGCAGACTGCATCATCAGGAAGCAGAAAGACAGAGAGTCTACACTCTCCAGATACAAAATATATGCCCCATAGTCACTCCCCCAATGAACCATTCCCTCCAGGCAAACCCCACCTGCCTTCAGTTATCATTTAGTTAATCCCATCAGGGATTAATTAACTGATTAGTTTAAGGCTCTCAAAACCCAATCATTTTCCTCTGAAGCTGTTTGCATTGTCTCACATGTGAGCTTTTGGGGAAAATCTCACATCCAAACCATAACAAAGGACCCACAAAAAATCTACTAGAAAGTTTCTAGAATTCATAAATGAATTCAGCAAAGCAGCAGGGAATAAAATCAGCATCAATAAATCAATTGCATTTCTATACACCAAAGATTTATCAGCCGAAAGAGAAATCAGGAAAACTATCCCCTTTAAAATAGCCTCAAAAAATAGAATATTTTGGAATCAACCTAACAAAAGAGGTGAAAGACCTTTATAATGAAAACTACAGAACACTAAAGAATGAAATTAAAGAAAACCTTAGAAGATGGAAAGGTCTCCATGTTCCCGAATAGGCAGAATTAATATTATCAAAATGGCCATACTACCAAAAGCACAATAAATAAGATTTATTGCAATTTCTACTGAGACTCAATGACATTATTCATAGAAATAGAAAAAGCAATATTGAAATTCATTTGGAAATAAAAAGCCTAGAATAGCCAAAGCAATCCTTAGTGAGAACAATAAAGCAGTAGGCATCACAATACCAGAGGTTAAATACTACAGAGCTATAGTACCAAAAACAGCATGGTACTGGCCTCAAAATAGACATGTAGACCAACGGTACAGAAGAGAAGACACAGAGAAATCTGCATAAATATGGTTATCTCATACTAGACAAAGGCACCAAAAACATACATTGGAGAAAAGATAGGCTCTTTGACAAATGTGCTGAGAAAAATGAAAATCCATATGTAACAGAATGAAATAAAACCCCTATCTCTCACCCTGTGCAAAACTCAACTCTCTGTGAATCATGGACCTAAGCATTAGAAGAGAGAACCTATACCTACTAGATGAAAAAGTAGGCCCAAATCTCTATCATGTCAGTTTAAGAAACAGCTTCCTCAAAAAGACTCCTAAAGCACAAGAAGTAAAATCAAGAACAAATAAATGAGATAGATTCAAACTGAAAAGCTTCTTCTCTGCAAAGGAACAATCAAGAACATGAAGAGAAAGCCTACACGATGGGAGAAATATTTACCATATGCACCTTAGATAGAGCATTAATCTCCAGGATATACAAAGAACTCAAAAAACTCAACACTAAAATCAAATAACCCAATAAATAAATGGGCAAAGGACACTTCAAGGAAGAAGAAATACACTTGATCAATAAATAAATGAAAAAAATTTCAACATCTCTAGGAATTAGAGAAATGCAAATCAAAACTAAGATTTTATCTCACTCCTGTCAGAATGCAATTATCAAGAATACAAGCAACCATAAATGTTGGTGAGGATATGAGGTAAAAATACGCTCATACACTGTTGGTGGGACTGCAAATTGGTGCTACCACTATGGAAAGCAGTATGGAGATTCCTCAGAAAACTTGGAATGGATCCACCATTTGACCCAGCTATCCCACTCCTTATTTTATAGCTAAGGGATGTAAAAGCAGCATATTATAGAGATACAGTCACATCAATGTTTATAGCAACCCAATTCACAATATCCAAACTATGGAATGAACCTAGATGTCTCTCAACAGATGAATGGATAAAGAAAATGTGTTATATATACACATTAGAATATTACTCATCCTTAAAGAAGAATAAAATTATTTGTCATAAAATGAATGGAGCTAGAGACTATCATGCTAAGTGAAATATGCCAAACACGAAAAAACAAAGGCTGACCATTTTTTATGATATGCAGATGCTAATTCACAATGGGGTTGGGGTGGCTAGAGAAAAATAGAAGTACCTAGGATTAGGCAGAGATGAGTGAAAGGTGGGGAGAGGGTATGGGGGTAGGAAGGATAGAAGAATGAATTGGAATTGTTACCCTATATACATGTGTGATTACATGACCAGTGTAATTCTACATCATGTACAACCAATAGAGTAAGAAGCTATACTTTATTTACTTATGATGTGTCAATATGCATTCTACTATCATATGTAACTAATTTGAACAAATAAAGAAAACTTAATTCCTGAAAAACAAATAACCCAATCAATAAATGGGCAAAGGAACTGAACAAACACTTCACAGAAGAAGAAATACAAATGGTCAAAATATATATAAAAAATGTTCAACATCTCTGGCAATTAGAGAAATTCAAATTAAAACTACACTGAGATTCCATCTCACTGGTCAGAATGGCAATCATCAAGAATACAAGTAGCAATGCATGTTGGCGAGGATGTGGGGAGAAATGTCCTCTTGTTTTGGATGGGACTGCAAATTGGTTCAAACCATTATGGAAAGCAGTATGGAGATTCCTCAGAAAACTTGAAATGGAGCCACCATTTGATTCAGTTACTCCACTCCTTGCTTTATACCAAAGGACTTAAAAACAGTGTACTATAGTGACACAGCCACATCAGTGTTTATAGCCGCTCAATTCACAATAGCCATGTTATGGAAACAACCTAGACGTCCTTCAACAGATGAATGGATAAAATAAATGTGGTATATATACACAATAGAACATTACTCAGTCACAAAAAAGAATGAAATAATGGCATTAGATGGTAAATGGATGGAATTGGGAAATTTCATGCTAACTGAAGTAAGTCAATCCCAAAAAAACAAAGATGGTATGTTCTCACTGAATTGTGGATGCTAACCCCAAAGAGGAGAGGTTGAGGAGGGGAATAATAGAAATCCATTGGATTAGACAATGTGAAATGAAGGTAAGTGGGGGAGGAGAATAGTAAAGACAGTAGAAATAATTGGACATAACTTTCCTATCCTCATATTTCAGTACTTCATATCATGTACAACAATTGTGAGATCCAAATAGAGTAAGTTATACTCTATGTATGTATATTTTGCCAAAATGCATTTTACTGTAATGCATAAGTAAAAAGAACAAATAAAAATAAATGAAGGAAAAGACCTTACTTAGTTATTTATGACCTCATTAAGTTGCTTTGCTGTTAGCAAAATTTCAATCCTACTCTCTTAGCTTCCAAAGTCACTAGAATCATAGGCATGCACCATGACACCTGACTGTACAAAGTTTAAATTAAAATAAAAAAGAAAGAAAAACAATCTCATTTTCTATTTTTACTTTAAAAATATTCAATCTCATCACTTTTTTGATTTTAGAACTTTATACAAGTGAAATAATCAAAGGTGTGTACATTGCTTTATTTATAAGAATGTGTATCATAGCTTTACCCATACTGTTGCACAGTTTGATCTTTCTCAAAGGTCTCTATTAATTATATCAGAAACATGTATAGGCACATTCTGTATACAAAAGTCTGAAAAAACATATCAGAATTATAAGATTATGACCAATTTGGATCTGATTTTCATCTAAAAATGAGCTCAATGTCTAGCTCAGTTCCTGCCCCTGGACCTCAGGGAAGTTAATCCTGACCCAAATCCCCAAGTCTCTAGTCACTTGTTTTGTCTTTCTTTCATGACCAGCCCCAATTCAGTCAATCATTTAATTATTGAGTAACCTCATTGCATAAACTCAAGTGTGGTTCCAGGCCCACACTCCAGGACAAAGACACCCCAAAGACATTGGAGTACTTCAGAGATTTAGAGGATACTTCCCAAGAAAAATGGACAAAGTAATACCTGATAATATGTTAATTATGCAAGATTTAATTTAAAAAATACAGAGTATGGTACAATTATGTCAAATATATTTGAATGTAAATATAATGGAATAAAATGTGCCCAAATATTGCAAAAGTCTATCTTCCCATTATTATTCTTTAAATGTTTATTATCTATTTTTCTAAAATAAGATCACATTAAGTGTATAATAGAAAAAAGAAATATGTATTTTTATAAGAAATTGGTTAGAATGCATTTGAAGAAAAGCATTAACAAATGTGTCAATTTCTTTGAACCATTTTATATATTTCGCAAGACACTGAAAACAGAATGGAAATAGACTTTAGGCAAAACTTTGAAAACTATTTAATAGTAGACATTGATAATACTGTACTGAAATATGGAATCCTTAGATTTATAGATGTGAGATATGGTAGTTTTTAAATATGGAGCTTCTTCTCTTGGAGATCTAGCAGCAAGTTTTGTCATCAAAAAAGTGTCTGCAAACTGCATGACAGAGATTAAAATCAAAGCATCTGAACTGTAGCAGTGGTTTTAAACATAGTTATTAACTTGCACCATGTTAAAATTTGAACTTAGAAATTATTCTTAAAAACTAGTATATGTAATGAATGTCTTATTAGACAACATCTTATTCTCTACTTCTCAGCGTGTACAACTCTGAAAATATATGCAAATTATTCCCTTTCAACCTTTAAATCAGAATGTGAAGATCATCTTGAATTATCATAGGAGACTAAAAAATTACAGTGGTGTTCACTTAAATGAATACCTGTTAAAGAGCTAAGGCACTTTTGTAGAACACTTATTCTATGAATCAAACCAAAACATATACAGAAAATACATGTATAGACATTTTCAAATGAATATTGAAAATGTTGTTAGTATGAAAACACAGATACTACACACACAAACACACACAAATCTAAGATATAAGAAAAAAACATAACTTGACAAAATGATAACAAAATAACTGTGTATTGGATATAATTGAATTCAGCCTCACTTTAACTGTGAACTTGCTAAATATTCTTCATAGAAACCTTTGAAAATGGGTTAGTAATTTGCTACATGTTAATATGTGAAATAAAAAAGATGACATAAGCAACGCACCCAAGGTCAAAAAGAAAATCAAAGACATATTTAGTTTCCTACTTATTTACTTGTTGACTATAATCCATGACAGTACATTATATTTGTTCTGCAGTTTTTTAGGCCATGCACCACCACAGAAAGCTTATTTGTGAAGCTTCTAATAAATGATGGAGAGCTTTGTTTCTTCGTTATTCTCATTTTTTAAAGACAAGAATCAGATGTCACAATATATTTGCTTGTTGCTGTGTTGAGCAAGAATGATATATTCATTCATTTAAAAAGTGCCTGCATGTCTATGTGTTACCAATTTTAATATAACAATAGATTCAAGGTCCTCTCTAGAAATAAAAAAAAAAAAATTGAAAACTAAAAAGCTATTATATAACATAGTCTTTCAATTTGAACAACCTTTGACATTTCATTTCCAGCAAGAAATATTCGATTTATTTAGCAAAAATATGCAAAAGTTCATGAGAAGTAGCTATTTACTGATTAATCTGTATTTCCTTTGTATCTGCATGATAGCTAATAAAAACAAATTATAATATCGTGCATGACATTGAGACATTTTTCATGTAGCCTGTAAAAATACTTGTTTTAACCAGATATTCTTATTCTATTAACAATTTCCTGGATTCCCTCTTTTTTTCTGGTCCTTAAATTTATGTGTTTTGCACAAAGAATTTGCAATTATGCAATTTACCTTTTCATTGTCTATGATACTTTTCACAGCCTCCTATAATGGTACCTGTTTCATGACTTAATAAAAAATATTTTTACCAGCATTTCATTTTTTGTTTTGCTAGTTTGAATCTATTTTTCTGTTTATATTTTAAAAACTCTAAAGGCAGATTTAGAGAAAACATTACCTGAATAAACATATACTTGCTTGTTCAATGTATGTAATGTAAATTACTCAAATATGCTGATAATTGAAAACACACAAAATAAGAAAAATATACACATACTACATAATAAGGGAAGCAATAGGAAAAATAGATTTAAATTTAATATAATAACTCTAAAAATTGTGATTTTTTTCCCCAGTTTAAATTATCTGGTAAACCTCAAGTAAATTTTAGCAATGTTGAAAATAATGTCTTATAAATGGTCATTATCACCTAGTCTAAAGCACATTCCTACAATAAGTAACTCAAATCTGTTTTGTTAATTCTACTGTATTTCACATTATTCATTTTGTATTTCTGTTTCAGATTAAACTGAGAAGTCATGTCAAGAAATATTTATTTCATTTCTCCCTTCTTATTCAGGTGGAGTTCACAGTACACTCACATTATTAAATTAATAAAAAATTAGAATGCAATTATGCAGCAAAATATAATGTGAACAAGTTATTTGTATAGATTTCGGTTTCAGTTGATAATTACTTTGAGAAATCGTTAAAAAAGATAACAAGTTTTAACTGTCTTTTTGGTTCAAAAACAAATTAAAACGTCTATTTCAAATAACTGACCTATTCTTCTAAGGGAGAACTAAACATTTTATGAAATTCAATTTGTTCCGTCAGTTTGATAATTAATAGAATACAAAATTTACCCATTCCTTTCTTATGTGTTTAAGAACTGTTTCAAGGAGACTGCTTTTTTTTCATTTAATGTTACTACGTTCCAAATGATGATATTTATAAAATATATAGTTGCTATTGATAGAATTATAAGATCACATAAATATGTCTGAAAACAATGACCACACCACAGAAGAATTAAGATTATAATTAAGGAATTATATTGAGAGAAAGAAAAAAAAATCCAGGAGAAAATAACTTGCTTGAAGTTAAAAAAAAAAAAAAAAAAGAACAGAATGAAATGGTAAGTAAAAATTAATCTTGAATATAAGACTAGAAATTATAAAAATATATGTTGTGAAGTTATAATTCAAAATTAAGTTAATTTATCAGCAAAATGAAGAAAATATATTATTTTGAAATTAATATAAGAAATTACTAGGTTCATGTATTTGTTTTTAATGAGAAAATATTTTTTGAAAGGTGTGGGGAAACGTGATGTTTAAGATGTGTTTTCAGTTCTCAAGCACATTACTCACAGTTGACCACAATACATTACTCACAATTAACCAAAGATAGTGACATGTACAGCAAAAGCAAAATGACCCAAGGTTTTGGTTCTCTACCATTATAGCATGAAATTTCATTGAGTATATTCATGCTTTAATAATCAAATAAAAGTAATAATTTTATATGATTTCTTGAACATTTAAGATATTTATCTATATTTTACTAACTGAATTTTCTGAGTGGATTTAGGCCATTCACATTTTTATTTGTTTATGAATCATTGAGAAATAAAGAAATTTTCTAAAGTAAAAATGACATGTATCCAAATCCATTATTGATTGGAAGACTTAAAAAAGTGTAAAATTAAATATTGCTGACACTTGTGGGCTGACTGTGGTATGTTAATTATTTCTACAATTTATTTATAATTTAATAACAGAAGTAACAAAGCTATGAGTGAGTTATAATAGGCTATCAATAAGTGGAAATGAATATTATTTACAGATTCTGCTCATTTGCAGTATTGTCTATGTAAAATTTTACAGTACATATGGATGACTTTATTGTGTCTTTTCCTAAATCGATAAAGATAACACCATTATCCTAAGTGAATTCACCTAATAACAGGATTACTTACTTTTGTCAAATGCAATTTAGTGAGAAAAGTGATTTCTAACAATTGGGATTTTGAATTTAATAAATGTATCTCAATAAAGACATTATGCTAAATTATTTTAATATGGTAGAAACTGATGAAATATTGCCTCTCAAAGATGATGTAATGGGCAACAGAGGGATTCAACATTTCCAGTGAGGTGCATCTTAGCTAAGACAACCAATTATTTTGTATTTATCTTCATTTGCTGGTAAAATTTTCCTTAGAAATTTGAGTCTTGAATCAATACATGAATTCACTGAAAAGGTAATATATAATATATAAAAGTGTATATTATATGCAGGTGTTATTATATGTATATATGTACACGTATTTTTTTATTTTCTATATTTTTCCTAAAATAAATGATAGATTTTTAAAAACATCATGGAACTAGGATGTTACCCTAGAAAAAAATGCAAAACAAAATCTGTAAGATCATTCTCAAGTACATAGTTAAGAATTCACCTGGTTATTCTTGCTTAAGATTTTAATAAGTTATGTAATGTGAAAGGAATGATACAAACCCAAAACCATCACGTTATTTCTTTAATATTGATAACTAAATTATGAACATCAACCCCTCCATAATGGTGGTGAATTAGAACAATTTGGATTTGAGTACTCCACTTTCAGAAACACTTCATGAGCATCATAATAGAATGTTGTGTTTGTGTGTGCGTGTGTGTGTATAATTTTTCATTACACAACAACCTCCATTCTATTTGAAAGCATTTCAAGGAGGTATGATGACTGGTATATAGAGTAACATATTTCCTAATAAGAAGCTACCAAGAATAAATAATATAGTTCATGTGGGGTATGTTTTAGTAAGCTATTTCACTGTTAACGACTAAAAGACCTGACAAGAAAAGTTTTACATTAGTAATATTTATGTGGCAGCTCATGGTTTCAGAGGTTTTGATCCGTGGAAGACTGACTCCATTCCTTGGGGTTCAAGGTGAGGCCTAACATCACGGTGGAAGAGTGTGACAGAGGGAAGCAGCTCACATGATGATCAGGAAGCAGAGAGAGAAGAGAGAGTGACTCCACTTGCCAGGTACAAATATATATACTCCAAAGGCACACCCCTATGACCCAGTTCCTCCAGCCACATCCTATCTTCCCTCAGTTACCACTCAGTTAATCCTACCAGGAATTAATTCACTGATTGGGTTAAGGCTCTCATAACCCAATCATTTCTCCTCTAAACCTTGCATTGTCTCACACATGAACTTTTGGGGAACACCTAACATCTAAACCATAACAAGGGGCATTCGAAAAATTATCTGGAACAAATTCAGTTTCTAAAGGACAATAATTCTTACTTTTGTTTATCCCAAGTGATTGATAAAAGTGTTTCCAATGTATTGTGAAAACAAAAACATTTCTTTCAGAATAGCTTCACTACATTATATTAAAAATTCAGCCTACCTTTTTTCAATTGCTAAAGAGTATAAAAGTTCAATAACTAGTGAGCATCTATGACATTATAAATAGCAAATATTTATGCCAAATGGCAAAACTGATACTCTGCATGTTTTGTATTCACATGGGGAGCATTATTGTATAAACTTGTATTTGTGTTTTAGAATATCTTGTCTTTATCCATCAAACCACCCACCATCTTAAGGGGGGAAATATATATATATATATATATATATATATATGTGTGTGTGTGTGTGTGTGTGTGTGTGTGTGTGTGCGCATACAGAAGGTTCCTAGAGATCTGGGACAGAACATTAATATCAGTAGAGACTCATAAAAATGTGTGAACTTCGGAGCTATAGGAAATACTGTATTTATCACCTTGTGAAGTTTTATCCATAGCCAACATCTAAACAATACTATAGTTTATTTATAAAATTTAAAAAATGCTTTGGTTTAATAATTAACATTAAAACTGTCCTTAAGATAAGAATTTTTTCTGTTTTACTTCCTGAGTGGCAACAGACACTCATAAGGGAACATGAAATATACAAATAGATAAAAATATAAGATTCAATCTTACTAATTAGTACTTTCTAGCAAAAAAAAAATTTAATAACCCCTATATTTTGTTAAAGACAAAAGTCAGCAATTAAGAGAATCAGATGCATGTTGGTGAAACTATCAAATTTTTAGACCTCAATCAAGCATTCCATTTATAGTTTAAAAAAAACTACCTATTTAGTATTTTAAGCACTTGATGCATATAAGAGAAAACATGCTGCTATTTAAAAATTAGAAAAGGAAGAATTTTGAAGTTTTAAATAAGTGTGATCAGTCCTGACAAGTCCTATTTTTGTTTGCAAATTACTTTTCCTCCAGTTTTTAGCTGGTGTTATGTTCTAGTTATGAGGTGTCCCCCTAGAGTTCCTGCATTAATTTAAAAATGTTCAGGGGTAAAGTGATTAGATTCTGAGTACTGTAATCTTATCAGTCCATTTTAGCTTGAATGACAGGGGGTCATAACTATAGGCACTTGGGGCATGGCTCAAGGAGTTGGGTCACTGAGAGTATGCCCTGGAAGGGTGCATCTTTTCTGTGGTCCCTTATTCCCCACTCTGTGTTTCTATCTGCCATGCCGAGGTGTCTTTCCTCCACCATGACCTTCTGCCCTGATGTCCTGCCTTATTTTGGGCCCAGAGTAATGGAATTGGCCATCTATAGTCTGAGATCTCTATTACTGTGAGCCAAAATAAACTCTCCCTACTCTAAGACGTTCTTGTGTGTATTTTAGTCACAGTGACACAAAAGATGACTAAAACATACCATTACCAAATCATTTTTTTAATTAATTAAAAATGAATCAGAATTTTTTCAGGTAGTTGCAATGAGTCTTAATAAGGAAAATCATATGACATTGAACAACTGAACACTGGCTGCACTGACTATATAAAAGGAAAAATGAAAATAGTATTTTCTGATTTACACAATTTAAACAAGAAACATACTGAAAATTTCACACCTTATTATCCTTTTTTATATAATAAAACGTGTAGCCAGAAAGTTTAGTTAATGCCCATATATAGTGTGGCTTAAAATGTGGTAATTTCAGAGACATTCCATTTCTAATTTGTCACGTAAAGAGCTTAGAGGTTACCACTCTATCCTAACAAATAAATATCTGAACAAACTGAAAAATCAGCAAATGTTCCTTGATTTACCAGAGATGTGAAGTCAGGGCAAACCACTACTTCCGTATTTGGAGAGACAGAGAATCACAATTGTGATGCAGAGAATCATAATTTACCAGGATAGAAACCAACACTGGGCAATCCAAGATGGCGGCCTAGAGGGAGACTGCACCCCCAGTCGCTCCAGAACCCAGGAGTTAAGAAGGGGAGGCATTGAGAGATTCGGACTGAAATAGAGCCACGGGTGAGTCTGCCCACTGGGTAAAGCTCGGCCCGGGTGACAGGCCCAGATAGAGGTGGCTTATCGGAGCCGGGCAGGGCAGCTAGAGTCATCCACAGGCAGCCCTGCGCACTCCGGCGGTGGGCCGCGCCCACACAGCCAGCTTCTCCAGGTTCTCGGAACGGAACTGGCCCGCTAGTGAGATCCTTTCTGACCAGAACAAGCTCCGAGTCCCGGAGCCACTGCAGCGCAGCGTACTCCGGCAACGAACCAGCAGAGAGCCTCGATCCGCAGGCAGCCTCTGGGATCAGGGCAGGGCAGACAGAGACCGCTTCAGGCAACTCTGCCCACTCCAGCTGCAGACTCTCTTCACGGGGCGATCCAAGAGGGCGGCCTAGAGGGAGACTGCACCCCCAGTCGCTCCAGAACCCAGGAGTTAAGAAGGGGAGGCATTGAGAGACTCGGACTGAAATAGAGCCACGGGTGAGTCTGCCCACTGGGTAAAGCTCGGCCCGGGTGGCAGGCCCAGATAGAGGTGGCTTATTGGAGCTGGGCAGGGCAGCTAGAGTCTTCCCAAGGTAGCCTTCCACACTACGGCAGTGGGCTCCTCCCACACGGCCAGCTGCACGGTGCAGGCCCACAGCGAGAGCATTTCTGCACAGAGCCAGTTCCAAACCGTGGAACCAGTAGGGGGCTAGGGGCAGTTTTCTTCGGATGAGCTGCTTTATCAGATTCCTCCAAGACATCAGGCTACTGAAGGCTGGGAGGTGATACACTGGAAATCTACCGGGACACTATAAGTCAATAGCGGAAAACTGCAATATCTCAGGGTCCCACTGACAACTGACCAATATGAGAAAACAAGGGAAGAAAATGTCCCAAACAAACCTAGATACTACATCAATAAAACCCAATGACAGCACAGCAGAAGAAATGTCAGAAAGGGAGTTCAGAATGTACGTAATTAAAACGATCAGAGAAGCTAATGAGGAGATGAAAGAGCAAATGCAGGCATTGAAGGAGGAGATGAAAGAGCAAATGCAGGCATTAAATGATCGCACCAACCAACAGTTAAAAGAGCAAATACGGGAAGCAAGAGATCATTTCAATAAAGAGTTAGAGATACTGAAAAAAAACCAAACTGAAATCCTTGAAATGAAGGAAACAATAAACCAAGTTAAAAACTCCATAGAAAGCATAACCAATAGGATAGAACACCTGGAAGACAGAACCTCAGACATTGAAGAGAAATTATTTAACCTTGAAAGCAAAGTTGGCCAAACAGAAAAGATGGTGAGAAATCATGAACAGAATCTACAAGAATTATGGGATATCATGAAAAGGCCAAATTTAAGAATTATTGGGATTGAGGAAGGCTTAGAGAAACAAACCAAAGGAATGAACAATCTATTCAATGAAATAATAACAGAAAATTTCCCAAATCTGAAGAATGAAATGGAAAACCAAGTACAAGAGGCTTATAGAACACCAAACATACAAAATTACAACAGACCCACACCAAGGCACATTATTATGAAAATACCTAACATACAAAATAAAGACAGAATTTTAAAGGCCGCGAGAGAAAAGAATCAAATTACATTCAGAGGGAAACCAATAAGAATATCAGCAGATTTTTCAATCCAGACCCCAAAAGCTAGAAGGGTCTGGAACAACATATACGAAGCCCTGAAAGAAAACGGATGCCAACCAAGAATCTTATACCCAGCAAAACTTACCTTCAAATTTGATGATGAAATAAGATCCTTCCAGGATAAACAAAAGATAAAGGAATTTACAAAAAGAAAGCCAGCATTACACAACATTTTCAGCAAAATATTCCATGAGGAAGAGATGAAAAACAATGATGCAAATCAGCAACAGGAGGCGCTAGCCTAAAGGAATAGCCAAATAAAGGAGAAACCAAATCATGTCAAAAACAAATATGAGTCAATTGACTGAGAATACAAATCATATCACAATAATAACCCTGAATGTTAATGGCCTGAATTCATCAATCAAAAGACACAGACTGGCAGATTGGATTAAAAAGAAAAATCCAACAATATGCTGCCTGCAAGAGACTCATCTCATAGAAAGAGACACCCATAGACTAAAGGTGAAAGGATGGGGAAAAACATACCATGCACACGGACACAGCAAAAAAGCTGGAGTATCCATCCTCATTTCAGATAATGTGGACTTCAAACCAAAACTAGTCAGAAGAGATAAAGAAGGACATTACATGCTGCTTAAGGGAAGCATAAATCAGCAAGACATAACAATCATAAATATCTATGCCCCGAACATTGGCTCATCCACGTACGTCAAACAAATCCTTCTCAATTCCAGAAATCAAATAGACCACAACACAATAATACTAGGTGATTTTAACACACCTCTCTCACCAATGGATAGATCGTCCAAACAAAAATTGAATAAAGAAACTATAGATCTCAACAACACAATCAGCAATTTAGACTTAACGGACATATATAGAATATACCATCCAACAAAGAACGAATACACTTTCTTCTCAGCAGCACATGGATCCTTCTCTAAAATAGACCATATTTTATGCCACAAAGCTACTGTTAGCAAATACAAGAAGATAGAGATACTACCTTGTACTCTATCAGATCATAATGGATTGAAATTAGAAATAAATGACAGAATAAAAAACAGAAACTTCTCCAATACCTGGAGAATAAATACTACACTATTATATGATGAATGGATAACAGAAGACATCAGGAGGGAAATAAAAAAATTCTTAGAAGTAAACGAGAACAAAGACACATCATATCAAAATCTCTGGGACACTATGAAAGCAGTATTTAGAGGAAGATTTATTTCATGGGGTGCATTCAAAAAAAGAAGTGGAAATCAACAAATAAACGACTTAACACTACAGCTCAAAGCACTAGAAAAAGAAGAGCAGACCAATACCAAAAGTAGTAGAAGACAGGAAATAGTTAAAATCAGAGCCGAAATCAACGAAATCGAAACAAAAGTAACAATCGGAAAAATTAACAAAATAAATAGTTGGTTCTTTGAAAAAATAAATAAAATTGATAAACCCTTAGCCACACTAACAAAGAGAAAGAGGGAGAAAACTCAAATTACTAAAATTCGGAATGAACAAGGAAACATCACAACAGACACGAGTGAAATACAAAACATAATTAGAAGCTATTTCGAAAATCTATACTCCAACAAACAGAAAACCTCGAAGACATCAACAAATTTCTAGAGACATATGAACTACCTAAACTGAATGAGGAGGACATACACAACTTAAATAAACCAATTTCAAGCAATGAAATAGAAGAGGTCATCAAAAGCCTACCAACAAAGAAAATTCCAGGACCAGATGGGTTCTCAGCCGAGTTCTACAAAACCTTTAAAGAAGAGCTCATTCCAATACTCCTCAAACTATTCCATGAAATAGAAGAGGAGGAAACCCTCCCAAACTCGTTCTATGAAGCCAATATCACCCTGATACCTAAACCAGACAGAGACACATCGAGGAAAGAAAATTTCAGACCAATATCCTTAATGAACATCGATGCAAAAATTCTCAACAAAATTTTAGCAAATCGCATACAAATATATATTAAAAAGATAGTGCACCACGATCAAGTGGGTTTTATCCCAGGGATGCAAGATTGGTTCAACATTCGGAAATCAATAAATGTCAGACATAAAGTTAAGAATCACATGATTATTTCAATAGATGCAGAAAAAGCATTTGATAAAATACAGCATCCCTTCATGCTCAAAACTCTAGAAAAAATTGGGGTAGTGGGAACATTCCTAAACATTATAAAGGCAATCTACGCTAAGCCCATGGCTAATATCATTCTAAATGGTGAAAAACTGAAAGCGTTCCCCATAAAAACTGGAACAAGGCAGGGATGCCCTCTTTCACCGCTTCTATTCAACATCGTCCTTGAGACTCTAGCCAGAGCAATCAGACAAACCAAAGAAATTAAAGGGATATGAATAGGAAAAGAAGAACTCAAACTATCCCTGTTCGCTGATGACATGATTATATATTTAGAGGAACCTGGAAATTCCACCAGAAAACTTTTAGAACTCATAAGTGAATTCAGTAAAGTAGTAGGTTACAAGATCAATGCTCATAAATCCAATGCATTTTTATACATAAGTGATGAATCTTCAGAAAGAGAAATTAGGAAAACTACCCCATTCACAATAGCATCGAAAAAAATAAAATACTTGGGAATCAATCTCACAAAAGAGGTGAAAGACCTCTACAATGAGAACTACAGAACACTAAAGAAAGAAATTCAAGAAAACCTTAGAAGATGGAAAGATCTCCCATGTTCCTGGATAGGCAGAATTAATATCGTCAAAATGGCTATACTACCTAAAGTGCTATATAGATTCAATGCAATTCCAATTAAAATCCCAATGATGTACCTTGCAGAAATAGAGCAAGCAATTATGAAATTCATCTGGAAGAATAAAAAACCTAGAATAGCTAAAGCAATCCTCAGTAGCAAGAGCGAAGCAGGGGGTATCGCAATACCAGATCTTCAACTCTACTACAAAGCAATAGTAACAAAAACGGCATGGTATTGGTACCAAAATAGACAGGTAGATCAATGGTACAGAATAGAGGACACAGACACAAACCCAAATAAATACAATTTTCTCATACTAGACAAAGGTTCCAACAATATGCAATGGAGAAAAGATAGCCTCTTCAACAAATGGTGCTGGGAAAACTGGAAAACCATATGCAATAGAATGAAATTAAACCCCTATCTCTCACCCTACACAAAACTCAACTCAAAATGGGTCAAGGACCTCGGAATCAGACCAGAGACCCTGCATCTTAATAGAAGAAAAAGTAGGTCCAAAACTTCAACTTGTTGGCTTAGAATCAGACTTCCTTAACAGGACTCCCATAGCACAAGAAATAAAAGCAAGAATCAACAACTGGGATAGATTCAAACTTAAAAGCTTTCTCTCAGCAAAGGAAACTATCAGAAATGTGAAGAAAGAGCCTACAGAGTGGGAGAATATCTTTGCCAACCATACCTCAGATAGAGCGCTAATTTCCAGAATCTATAAAGAACTCAAAAAACTCTACACGAAGAATACAAATAATCCAATCAACAAATGGGCTAAGGAAATGAACAGACACTTCACAGAAGAAGATGTACAAGTAATCAACAGATATATGAAAAAATGTTCAACATCCCTAGTAATAAGGGAAATGCAAATCAAAACTACCCTAAGATTTCATCTCACCCCAATTAGATTGGCGATTATCAAGAATACAAGCAACAATATGTGTTGGCGAGGATGTGGTGAAAAAAGAACACTCATACATTGCTGGTGGGGTTGCAAATTAGTGCCACCACTCTGGAAAGCAGTGTGGAGATTCCTCAGAAAGCTTGGAATGGAAACACCATTTGACCCAGCTATCCCACTCCTTGGCCTATACCCAAAGGACTTAAAATCAGCATACTACAGAGATACAGCCACATCAATGTTCATTGCTGCTCAATTCACCATAGCCAGATTGTGGAACCAACCTAGATGCCCTTCAGTTGATGAATGGATAAAGAAACTGTGGCATATATATACAATGGAATATTACTCCGCAATGAAGAATGATAAAATTATGGCATTTGTAGGCAAATGGTCGAAATTGGAGAATATCATGCTAAGTGAGATAAGCCAGTCTCAAAAAACTAAAGGACGAATGATCTCGCTGTTAAGCGGATGAGGACATATAATGGGGGGCAGGAGGGGCAAGCATTAGGTTTAGGGTTAGGTTTAGAGTTAGGCTAAGGAGAACGGTAAGAATGAAGGAAAGAAGGACTGTATAGAGGGAAAAGAGGGGTGGGAGGGGTGGGGGGGAGGGGAAAAATAAAATAAACATCATTACCCTATGTAAATGTAAAAAAAATAAAATAAAAAAAAATTTTTTTAGTTTAGTAGTTACATTAAGAGTTCATGAAAATTTTCCCCAGATTCTATTGAGAATAGTCTTTTTTGTGTGACTTTTTAATTAACTTTTTCTGTATAATTTTTATGTTCATATATCAGTTGTTGATGCAGTTTTTTGAACTTTGACATTTTCTTAATTTGAATTGTACTCTTCATATATTACAAATGTTAATTTGTCTGACATTTTAGTACAAATATATTTTAATCAATTATATAAAAATTAAAAAAAAAAAAAAAAAAAAAAGAAACCTACACTGAGTGCAGTAAAGGATAGGAAAGCCTAAATGGTAACTGATGAATTGCTGGAGGCTCATAGTATCTAAGTCTGAGATTTAAAAATCTGAGGGTTGGGCTGGGGTTGTGGCTCAGTGGTAGAGCACTTGCTTAGTATGCATGAGGCCCTGGGTTTGATCCTCAGCACCACATAAAAATAAAAATAAAATAAGGGTATTGTGTCCACCTACAACTAAAACAAAAATTTTTTTTAAAAAACTCTGTGGATTGGGGTACTGATTTCAGTGAGATTTACATCCTGGAGTTCTACCAGATTAGCATATGAAGATGGGAGAAAGATCACCTCAGGATTCTGCTAGGGAGAGAGGGAAAGTCACCATTTTGAAATACAATCATTGTGTAATTTTTTTTTTCTTTAAATGAAGGCCTACTCTGAAAATGAAATTCCTTAGGCAGTTGCAAAACTAGTACAATCTTATCAAGGGAAGGGTACAACTCCAGCCGGCTCAAGCAATGTGTCTCATCCCAGGTAGGGGAAAAATGGTAAATGGTCATTATGAAGTTCACAACCCAGAGGCACAACTCACTAAAAGAATTGAGATTTAATCCTAGACTTATTGAATACTTTAACTATTTGACACCATTGAGCACCTTCCACATTATTAAAGGAGTATTTATCAGAATTCCTTTTATCCAAGACATGATGTATGATTTTTTACATATAAATTTGAGGCATATTAAAAGGCACAAAACACAGTTTGATGACACAGATCAGAAATCAGTCCCAAACTCAGATATGGCAGAGCAATTGGAATCATCAGATGGTGAATTTTGTCTGTGATTAATATGTTAAGAGATCTAATGAAAGAAAAAGACAACATGGAAGAATAGATGAATAATATAATCAGAGAGATGAAAATCTAACAGAATAATTGATCTAAGAGAAATTTTTAAAATAATAATAGCAAAAATGTGTTTGATGATATAGGCTAACATGTGTATATAAATGGAAATTATAATATAAGGAATGTGATAGAACAATTAGAGATACTTTGCATTTATAAGGTGATACTCATAGTACTCATGAATGGTTATGTGACTATTTGAAAGTAAGCTATGATCAGCAAGAAATGTATTACTGTATACTTTAAATTAGCCACTAGTACAGCTTCACAAAAAAACCTGTGATATATATTAATGTATTTCAATAACCCCTTTAAATATTAGTGGTATAAATACATTAACTGAAGGACCCAAGTGTGTGTTTTCTATAAGGAACCAACTTTAAATATGAAGTTGTATATAGAGTAAAAGTTAAAGAGATGGGGAAAGATGTCTCATGCATACACTAAACAAAATATATAGAGAGCCAGGTGGTAGCGCACACCTATAATCCCAGTAGCTTGGGAGGATGGAGAGTTCAAAGTCAGCCTCAGAAACAGCGAGGAGCTAAGCAACTCAGCGAGACCTTGTCTCAAAGTAAAATAGAAAATAGGGCTGGAGATGTGGCTCTGTGGTTGAGTGTACCTGAGTTCAATTGCAGGTAACATAAAAAACCCCAAAACAAACCATATAGATACTGGGGTACCCTTACAAGTTTTAGAGATAGACAACTTTAGAGTAAAAAAAAAAATTATAAGGAATGAAAAATAGAATACTTAATTATAAATGAGTTAATTCTCTGCATTTGTATCATCATAAATTGTATGTACCTAAGCCCCCCCATAAAAATGTTAAAATACATGAGGTACACACAGTAGTATAAGAAAAAGTGGATTAATCCTATATTTTGGAAAATTTAGCAATCCTCCTTTAGAAATGGACATATTCAACAAATGGAAAATCAATAAAAAGCAAGTTGTACTTGAAAGAATCATCAATCAACTGGACATAAGTGAAAACTACGATATTTCATCCAACAATAGTAAAATATATATTCTCAAGCTCAAGTAAATATTCATCAAGATAGTACAGTCTAGGCCATAATATATACCTCAACAAATTTAGAAAACAGAAATCATACAGTGTTCCCTCAGACAAAAATGGAGTTGAGATAGAAACAAAAGAAACTGAAGTATATCTGAAAAATTTCCTAATACTTGTAAGTTAGAAAGCACATCTAATTAATATATATGTCAAAGATGAATTCTCAAAAGAAATTAATAGTTTTTGCATTAAGTGAAGAGTAGAACATCAAAATTCGTTGCATATTGTGAAAGTGTGGTTAGAGGGAAATTTATTGCATTAAATGCATTTACTAGAAAAGAGTAAAGATCTAAAGTCAATAATCTAAGATTTCAACTTGGAAAACTAGAAAAAGAGCAAACTAACCCAAACTAAACTAAAAAAATGAAAGTAATAAAAATTAGAACAGAAATCAATTAAATTTAAGACAAGAAATTAATAGTCAATGAAACCGAAAACTAGTTCTTTGAAAAAATTAATAATATAATTAGATACTGGAAAAGCTAAGAGAAAACAAATCAAATATAAATTATTTATATCAGAAATGAAACAAGGGGAAATTACGCCCATGCTCCAACCGCAACCATGTATCACTCAGTCTCTTCGCACGTTCTAGTTGCTTCCCGCGGGATCCAGCTCCTGCCCTAGCTCACGGCTTTGGTGGCTTGGCAGTCCTCCCACTCTGGCCCCTGAACGCCGCTAGAATGGCAAGCCAAAATTCCTTTTGAATTGAATATACCTTTGGTGAACTGAAGGTCCCAAATGATATGTATTATGGCGCCCAGACTGTGAGATCTACAATGGACTAAGATTGGAGGTGTAACAGAACGTATGCCAATCCCAGTTATTAAAGCATTTGCCATCTTGAAGCGAGCGGCTGCTGAAGTAAATCAGGATTATGGTCCTGATCCAAAGATTACAAATGCAGTAATGAAGGCAGCAGATGAGATAGCTGAAGGTAAATTAAATGATCATTTTCCTCTTGTTCAATGGCAGACTGAATAAGGAACCCAGATATGAATGTAAATGAAGTCATTAGCAATAGAGCAACTGAAATGTTAGGAGGTGAACTTGGCAGCAAGAACCTTGTGCATCCCAATGACCACGTTAATAAAAACCAGAGCTCCAATGATCCTTTTCCCACAGCAATGCACATTGCTGTCGCTCTCGCCAGCAAGAACGACCCGGAGACGTGATGGGTGGCAAACTTCTTTATTAACAGCAGATTCTTCTTTTTCTTCCTCTTTTTGGGAAGTTATTGTCACTTATATAGGTAATATCAACTAATTAGAATATTCATGATATGTGGGGAGAAGATAGACGTATATGGGTATAACTTGAAGCACCTAAGAATCACGCAAGAATCATGCAGAGGCCCTGACCAATTACTGAGACTTCCTCAAGGTGAAGTTAGTTGTATACGTGCAGAATAGCAGTTTTTCAACCGCACTGGCAGCTTGCCAGGCGCCATCTTGGCCAGGCTCCACCTAGGGCCAGGGGTCCGGCCGAAACCCCGACAGTTCCCCCTTTTTGCTTTTAAAAGAAAAGCTCGGGACCAAGCCTGTCTTAGGCGGAGTGGTCAACTACCGTCCTTACCCGTCATCGGATAACTGTAGAGCATGCTACAGCTCCTGTCTTAGGTCGGTACGGCGTTACCTACTACCTTACCCGTCTGGTCAATGGTCCAGCCTCGCGAGCCACACTTGTGGGGAGCTGCCGGCCTCTAGGGCAGCCATGGCCTGATGGAAGATGATACGATCTCTCGCTTGACTCTGGCGCACACGCATGATAGTGCGTGAGAGGAAGATAACAGCAATGATCATAAGCATGCATAATGCTCCCATACCAGCCCACTGCTTAATAAAACTGAAAGAGGAGGATAACCAATTTAGCACTTCAGACATTGGAGCTACATCAACTCTAGTAGCATTAAGGCTAGCAATTAGAGATCTAAGAATAGCAGTAAGATTATCAAATTCGTAAGACCAGTTAGCGCGTAACTGAACAGACAAGCTTCTAGACAAATTTGCTGCATAGCTGAAGTTATTATAAGCTATGGGTGTAATGCACAGTCCCGCCAGATGATAAATACATCCCACGTTTAACAGTTCCTGTAAAATGTCCATTTGTTCTTGAAGTAAGTCCACTCGCTGGTTCACTAAAAGAATCCCTGCTTTTAAGTGTTGATCCACTGTCTGCTGAGTAGATAAGGCAGTAGCAGTCTGTTGAACCACCTTATTGATTGTGGCTGCAGATTGTACAGACGTAGTTAAGGCTACAGCTGCCGCAGTGGCTGCTGCCGCTGATGCAACTATGGCGGTAATGACTGCTGCGGTGATTCCAAAGTCTCTCTTGTTTCTAGAAAGCAATACTGGCAATTCATCATCTGTAACATAGACTGGGACTGGTAGGAAGGTAGGAACACACATTAAGTCTGCCAGCAGGAACCTAGAAGCATTTTAACATTGAGAGATAGCACAAATCTGAAGTACAATTGAGAGAAGCAGTTGTTTTGTTACATAGTTGAACTGTTCCTCCTAAGAGACTAAAAAGAGGTTGTAAGTTAGTTTATTCCGTGGAAACACACAAACTGAGCCGCAGCTCCAGTAAAGCACCGGGTTACCCTTATTACCCAGAGTTAAAAAAACCCCAAACAAAGAGACAAAGAGAAAGTTTATCTTTAGGGGACCTGAAGGTCTCCTCTATTCCCCCTTTTTGTTTATAAAGAGTATTTTTGAGGGTGAGATGTGTATGTTCGACAATACCTTGTTTTTGTGGGTTATAAGGTACATTTGTGGTTAGAGTTATTTTAATTTTAGTGAGGAATTGGTTCTTACCAATTTTAGTTTTTAAAGAAAAATTTAGACTTTATAACGTAGTACAATCTTTAACAGTTGCTTAACCATAATTGTATAAACCCCTATTTTTAAGACAATTGTTTTAAAGAATAAAACTTAATAGACACAAAGTTAAGAATGAATTAGTGTTTTTAAGAAATCCTTGCCATTTTACCATGTCATTTTACCATATAGATTAAACTTTGGCTTATATTAGAACATTAGTATTTTACCTTAGGAAAAACCTTAAATAGTTTTAGTTGTTTTACATACATACAACCAACTTAGTTACACACAGACTTGTTGAAACTTATCCTTTGTTATATACAGACTTTTTTATCCAGAAACATTTCCTTTTACCTTTTACTAAATATATTTCTATACCCAGAACCTTTTATTTATTTATTTATTTTTTTATCTGTTGACACCTTTTTGTTCACATTTTGAAACAACTCTTATGAAATTTCTGAATTTAGATAAATCACCCTATTTTAATAAGATTAAATATTTTGTTGTTTATAGTACCCTTAATTGAAACACAGTTGAAACTTTTGGGACCCTTTGTATATAGAATTTCACTTGTTAGGACATAACTCTTAGTAACCTTGTTTCTAGTTTAGTGAGGACATAAAGTAATTGTAAACCCTTTTTATTTACCAACCTATGAAAACACCAATAATGTTTAAGTATGATACCCCATGTAATTTAAGAAGTTAAAAGTACTTGATGTTATTTAACAATTAGCATTTTAACTTTGTAAATTAACCAGACGTCTCTACAAACACATTTGAGTAATCCCATACATGTTAACTCCAATTTATTTATTTTATAAAAACCAAGATATCAGACAAGTGTCCTGAACAGGTTCCGTTGCCTCTTTCCTGCTGAAGAAAAGTCCTAGAAGCAATTGATATTAGACATTGTTTAACATTAACATTTCATTAGTTTGACCACCTGGAGACTTGTAAGTTATTTTTAAAGATATTTTACTTTTATTAGTTTACCCAATTTAAATTGAACCTTTTTAAATCACGTGAATAAAAGTATTTGGATCCATTTTTAAATTTTAATTTTAAGAGCGCTCAGTTTTGACAAAACATGACATTAGACAGCACAACATAACACATAACACAAAATCAAAGGCCTTGTAACTTTATAGGTAAATGTTCATTGCAATGAAACAGCTGTTTAAAAACTTCAGTTGAATAAAAAATAGAACTGATCAAAAATAAAATCATTAACCTAGGTATGCAAGATCAAAATTATGAGCTCAAAAATACAGCATTAAAGAAAAACAAAACAAACGAAGAATCCTAGAAAATAAGTTAGTTTTGTGTAGCGGCCCAGGAGTTTAAAACGGACACTTTTTTTCTTCTTTTCTTCTTATCTTTAGGTTACCCCCCTTTTCTCCTTGAGACGCTGTAGTTACATTCCAATGTGGCAGGGGGAGGGAGGATCACCCAGGACTTTACTTTTTAACCCCTTTTTTACCTGGTTGAGAAATCAGGTTAGGTTTGAATGCAGAAAATCACAAAACATTATTTTTTACTACTTTTAAGGAATGGAGCTGCTGAGCTCTCTGCCTAGGGGGACCCTCCCCTAAACTGATTTTTCTCTTTGTGCTCTGTTTGTGGTTTTATTTGTACTTTCTCCTTTTTTTTTTTTTTACTGTGCCACTGTATATTTTTGTAAGCTCAACTCTTGTAAAGCCTTTTGTAACGCCTTTTTTTTGTCTTCTAACTGCTGTCCTATGCTCTCCAATTCCCTTAATGCCTGTTGACTAATTGAACCAGCTTGAGAACACTTTGTTTCTTCACTAATTTTATTTAACTCCATCTCTGAGAGTCCCTCTTCGCTCTCATCAGAATCTGACTGAGCGCTAACAGAGCCCTTTTGTGACTCTTCTTTTACCTTTTCTAACACTTCCTCTCCCTGCGCAACTGCCTTTTGTAAAGCCTCCCGAGGGGAACGCAAACAAGTTCTGACTAATGACCAAACTGCTAACGTCCCTGGGAGCGTTACCGGACAGCGCTTTAAATCTTCCCCCGGGTGTTCCCACTGTGGGATAGTTAACAATCCTTCCTCCAGAAACCAAGGTGAAATCTCCTCTACCTGCTTTAAAAATGCCCGAGCGGTTTTTGTCTTTAAGGAAGTGCCGTTAGCTTTAAGAATTTCTTTCAAGGGACCTTCCATTCGATATCTAGCAACCTCGTTCCCCATTTTTTGAGGAAACTTTCACCTCTCGTTCCTAGGAACTTTATCGCAATCACAATATTCTCGTCTCTAGGAAACCTCCCTGTCCACTGACAGATCTGGGTGCACACTTTCACCGATCCGTTGCTCACCTCACTCACGTCTCCGCGGCACGTAAGATTCCCGGGGTTCAGCACCACTTGTCGCTCTCGCCAGCAAGAACGACCCGGAGACGTGATGGGTGGCAAACTTCTTTATTAACAGCAGATTCTTCTTTTTCTTCCTCTTTTTGGGAAGTTATTGTCACTTATATAGGTAATATCAATTAATTAGAATATTCATGATATGTGGGGAGAAGATAGACGTATATGGGTATAACTTGAAGCACCTAAGAATCACGCAAGAATCATGCAGAGGCCCTGACCAATTACTGAGACTTCCTCAAGGTGAAGTTAGTTGTATACGTGCAGAATAGCAGTTTTTCAACCGCACTGGCAGCTTGCCAGGCGCCATCTTGGCCAGGCTCCACCTAGGGCCAGGGGTCCGGCCGAAACCCCGACACATTGCAACTGCATTTGAAGTTCATGAATACTGTTACCAGGACTGCAGAAAGTACATGATGCTCTCAATACAAAATTTAAAGAATTTGCACAGATCATCAAAATTGAGCATACTCACACTCAGGATGCTGTTCCACTTACTCTTGGGCAGGAATTCAGTGGTTATGTTCAACAAGTACAATATGCCGTAGCCAGAATAAAAGTTGCCATGCCAAGAATCTATGACCTTGCACCTGGAGGAACTACTGTTGGTATTGGTTTAAATACTAGAATTGGCTTTGTGGAAAAAGTTGCTGCAAAAGTAGCTGCACTCAAAGGTTTACCTTTTGTTACTGCTCTAAATAAATTTGAAGCTCTGGCTGCTCATGATGCTTTGGTGGAGCTCAGTAGAGCCATGAACACTACTGCATGCAGTTAGAAGAAGATAGCAAATGATATTTGTTTTCTGGGTTCTGGTCCTCGGCCTGGTCTAGAAGAACTGATCTTGCCTGAAAATGAACCAGGAAGCAGTATCATGCTAGGCAAGGTGAATCCTACTCAGTGTGAAGCAATGACCATGGTTGCAGCCCAAGTCATGGGGAATCATGTCACTGTTACTGTTGGAGGCAGCAATGGACATTTTGAGTTGAATGTTTTCAAGCCAATGATGATTAAAAATGTATTACACTCAGCCAGGTTGCTGGGGGATGCTTCAGTTTCCTTCACAGAAGGATCCAGGCCAACACAGACAGGATCAACAAGCTAATGAATGAGTCTCTAATGTTGGTGACTGCTCTTAATCCTCATATAGGGTACGACAAGGCAGCAAAGATTGCTAAGACTGCACGCAAAAAAGGATCAACCTTAAAGGAAACTGCTATTTAGCTTGAGTATCTCCCAGCAGAGCAGTTTGATCAATGGGTAAAACCTAAGGATGTGCTGGGTCCAAAGTGATTGAAATAAATTTATAATAAAAATAAACATGTAAAATTAAAAAAAAGAAATGAAACAAGGGACTTCATTACAGACCCTATGGATATTAAAAAGAAGTTAAGAAAATTCTATGAACAATTACATGCCCACACATTTGATCACCTAGATAAAATTTACCAATTCCTTGAAAGACACAATCTGCTGAAACTAATAACAAATAATTGCAATCTGACTGGACCCAGATTTCATAAAGAAATTGAATCAATAATGAATAAGTTTTCCAAGTAGAAAGCTTAAGTCTTAATAAGTTTCTTCATAATTTTTACCAAACATTTAAGAAAGGAAATGATAACAAGCTTTTAAAATGTTTTGTTAAAACTCAGAAGAGGAAAAACTTCTTAACTTGCTTTATGAGATAGTATTATGTAAATTCTAAAACCAAAGACATTATAAGAAAAGCTACAAACTAATGCCTATCATGAAGATAAATTTAAAAGTCCTCACCAACTATTAGCAGCTAAAACACAAAAATGTATGCAAGTAATCATATACCCGACAAATTGGAATCTATTCTAATTATGAAATGCTGGTTTAACACTGAAAAATCAATATCACATTATCAGGCTTAGAAGCAAAATTACATTATCATAACAATAGATACAAAAAATTCATTTGACAAAATCCCAAAATCATTAATGATGAGCACTTTCAGAAGACTAGGAATAGAAGGCAACTTTGATCAGATACACAACATCAAGAAAAAAACCTACAGCTAATACCATACTTAATGGTGAGAAACTACAAACTTTTTCATTAAGATCAGGAACAAGGCAATAATATTCTTTCTCACCACTCTTTTTTTTTACATTGTACTGAAAGTCATAGCTAATATAATAAGACAAAAATATCATAAAATATATACATACTGAGAAAGTAGAATTGTCATTTTTGAAGGCAACATGAATGTGTGTGTTAACAATCCAAGAGAATCATCAAATAAGTCATTGGAAAAAAAATACAGTTGCATATTTCAGGAGGGTAGGTTTAGGTCAATATACCAAGTCAATTGCTTTCCTATGTATCATCAATGAGCAACTGAAATTTGAAGTTAATGTAATACACTTTGTATTATAACCTTCAAGAATGTAATTATTAGGAATATGACTAATAAGTATGTAAAATGCCTATATCATAGTACTACAAAATTATGAAGAAAGAAATGAAAGGAAATTTGAAATATGTGGAGAGTTTTCCTGTTCATGGGTAGGAGACTCAAGGCTTCAATTCTTTCCTATTCAATCTACAGTTTTAATGAAATCCTAAATTATTAGCAGGTTATTTTGTGGGTATTAGCAAATTGCTTATAAAGTTTATAGGAAGAGGAAGAAAACTTCAGTATAACCAACATACTATTAAATGTGAACAACACAGTTGGAAGATTGGCATCACCAGTCTAAAAATCTTATTATAAAGTTACAGCAATCAAGACAGTGTGATATTACAAACACGAAAGAAAATAGATCAACAGAGAAACAAATAGTGTTGGAACAACACAACCTTCATTTTCTAAAGTGAATGTTAAGACAAACTTTATATCCCTCAAAATATTTGAAAGTGGATCATAATTTTAAGTTTAAACAACACAATAATTGCAGATGGAAGCAATACCTTTATTTATTTATTTTTAAGTCATGCCGAAGATCAAACTCATTGCCTCATAAATGCTAGGCAAGTGCTCTACCACTAAGATACAATCCTAGGCACATAAATTTAAATTTAATATAGAAAACTATAAAAATACTGAAGGGTAAAAGGTAATACATGATCCTGGGCATCTTCATGACTTCTTAGATAGGATACTCAATGCATAAAGCTCAAAATAAATTATTACTAAAATGGACTTTGATAAAATTAAAAACTTCTGCTCTTCCAAGACACCATGAAGAAATGAGAAGATAAAACACAGACTGTAAAGAAATATTTGCAAAGGCATCTATAATAAAAAGCCATTGTCCAAAATATATAAATAGCTAATAAAATTTAAAAGTACAAAAAGGTCAAACTAAAAATGAACAAAATTTGAACAAACATTTAATTAAAGAATAGATACAGTTGGCAAATAGGAACATAAAAAGATGTGCCACGTTTATATATAATTAGGGAAATGAAAATCAAAACGACAATGAGATACCACAACATATCTATTAGGATGGTAAAAATCCAGAACATTGAAAATATCAAATGCAGGTGAGAATGTGAAACAAAAATGAATTCTAATTCATTGCTAACATGAATGGAAAATCATAAACTCACTTTGGAAGATGTTTTCAATTACCTATAAAATTAAAAACACTCTTACCTAACAATTCAGCAATCATTGTCTGACATTTGCCCAAACGAATTAAAAATGTTCACAAAATTCCTACAAATGCATCCTTATAGTAGTTTTACTCATAATTGCCAAACCTTGGATCAATGAAAATGTTCTTCCTTATACGAATGAATGACCAAATAAACAGTGATATATCCAAATAAGGGAATATCATATAGAACAAAAAACTATGAGTTTACAAACCAAGCAAAGTTATGGGAGAGCTTTAAATTCATCTTACCTCATGAAAGAAGCCACTCTGAAAAAGTTACAAATTTACATACTGTATAATCCAATGGATTTTCATTCTGCAAAGGAAAATGAAGAAAATAAAAAAGATCAGTGTTTGCTAGGATGTAAAGAAGAGAAGATGAGTAGAAGTGCAGAGAATTTTCAGGGTAGTAAAATTTCCCTATATGATACTATAATGGTAGGTGCCTACATCTGTCAAAAATTTAGAATAACCACCAAAAAGAGTGAACACTAATACAAAGCATGGACTTTTGGTGATAAAAGATGTGTCAATGTATGTCTATTGATGGCAAAAGTTGTACCGCATTAATACAAAGTGTTGAAAATGGAGAGGCTATGCATGTATAGAAGCAGAATGCATATGAAAATGTTGCTCTTATACTCATTTTGCTATGAAATTAAAACTTATTTATAACAAGGTCTAATTAGATATTTTTTTCTAAACCATTTATGTGATATACAGTTATTTACATACCATTTGACTAGAATATTGTCCAGAATTCATCCCTTTTTTTCAAGGACTAGGGGAAATGTCTGTATTTGCAAATAAGTTCAGAATTTGATGAGAAATACAGTGATAGGGATACTCTTAAGGAAATGTTTGTTGTAATAATGTATGGAGTTATCTTCATCTTTTAAATATGAAAAGTCTCTGACGAGTCAAGGTATATTTCTAAAACACTTTAATAAATGTAAGATTACTTTATCATTTGAATTTATTTTGGCCTTTCCCTTTCCATTAAATTTTATTAACATTAAAACAACCCAACTCTTGTTTATCTAGGAAGAAGAATACTTTCTAATTAAAGATGAGTTTTATGATATATCAAATATAAATGAAAGGCAAACATTCTTCTTTATGGCTGAATAATATTTCATTGTGTATATATACCACAGTTTCTTTATCCATTCATCAATTGAAGGGCATCTAGGTTGGTTCCACAATATAGCTATTGTGAATTGAGCTGCTATGAACATTGATGTGACTGCATCACTGTAGTATGCTGATTTTTAAGTTCTTTGGATATAAACCAAGGAGTGGGATAACTGGGTCAAAAATGGGTCCATTCCAAGTTTTCTGAGGAATCTCCATACTGCTTTCAAGAGTGGCTGCACCAATTTGCAACTTTACCAGCAATGTAAAAGTGTACCTTTCTCCCCACATTCATACCAGCATCTATTATTATTTGTGTTCTTGATAATACCCATTCTAATTAGAGTGAGATGAAATCTTAGAGTTGTTTTAATTTACATTTCTCTAATTACTAGAGATGTTGAACACTTTTTCATATATTTATGAATTTCCTGTATAACTTCTTCTGTAAAGTATGGGTCAGATTACGTGGAGGGAAATGAGAGGGAGGATGAGGTGGGGTATGAAAGATGGTGGAATGAGACAGACATCATTACCCTATGTACATGTATGATTACATGAATGGTATGAGTCTACATAGTATGCAACCATAGAAACAAAAAGTTGTGCCCCATTTGTGTACTATGTATCAAAATGCAGCCTATAAAAATAAAAAATAAATAAATAAAATAAATAAATATTATTCTAAAAAAAGACAAACATTAATTAATTTCTGAAAAAAAAAAGCAATTGAACCCCAAACTCTACTTTTTCAATAAAGTTGTGTGTCCTTTAAAAAGTCAAAAACTCTCCTTTTGGTTATGACATTTAGGATATTTTATATTTATCCCATATTTTAAGAAATAATTTTTGTCATGGTGATTGTGTTTATTCTGTGTTTTCCTTCTTTTAATCAAAAGTCATGCCTAAATAAAGGATATTTTTCATAAAATAATGAAATTATATAATACCTGTGCTTGTCATGGTGACTTATTATAAATATAACTTTTTTGGAAAACTGTTAAAATATTACTTAAACCAAATAAATTCTATTTGCCATAAACATGAGCCATATCCCTTAAGTTTTATTATATAAAGCTTAATTTTATGAAATATGTGTTCCAATCTTTGACTCTGTTTTAGTCTGTTTGAACCAAAATATCTGACCAAAAGAAAAATTAGAATAGGAAAATTTTACTTGAGGGCTCATGGTTTCAGAGGTCTAGAACTTCACTATTTGCTTTTCTCCTTCCAGGATTCATCTGCAATGGGAAAGGGTAAAGGTTCAGGGCCAAATATTTCAGTATTAGCCTCCTGTCTTCAAAATCCATTGGGGTTGAGAAGGGGTAAAAGTTTGCTTTTGGTGGAGATGCTGGGGATGAACCCGGAAAGGGATGAAAGTTTGCTTTTTCCTTCAGAACCTATTGTTACTGGGAAAGGATGTACTGGGAGAGGTTTAATGTTTGGCTAATTTCCCCTCCCTCCATCTGGGTCATACTGTCCCTTCATTTTTCCCGGGGAGCTGTCTTATAGGAATATTATTTTCCATAACCCTTCAAACTCTGTCCCAGGAAAGCAGTGAACTAAGACTACAAATCTCAGTTCTTGTATTCCAAAGAAAGAAAATTTAAAGTCAGACACAAAAAGCCATGCAAGAGAACTTTATTATAAATGAAAGTGAGGTGAAAGTAAAGTGAAAAGCTAAGTGATACTTAAGCAGAGTGCACTCTCAAGAAAGAGAGTGGGTCATCTCCAAGTGAGAATGACAAAGGAGACAGCACTGCCTCCAAATTTCTTACTGTTTGATGTTTACCAGAAGAATGGGGACTACCTTCTGCATTCTTTGCCAATCAGTTGTTCAATTCCTCCTTTACATTAGGCAGTGGAGTTTTCGACCTTAGTTTGTTCTCTCCAGAACTCCAGAGTTCTACAAGGCAATCCCATGTTAATGTGGGCAATCGGGTCAGTAGCTGAACAGAAGTTACCTTAGTGCACTTGTGCTACTAAGGGAATCTTCCTTTCCAGACAAATGGAGTCACTTATAGCCATAATTCCTACCTTCACATCAACATTAATGGATGTTGTCAATAGTTAGTCCGATTAATCCTTTTCTTTTGACAAATTTTCCAATTAGCTTCTTTGCTTCTGTTTATTTTCTACAAATTAACTACCACCCTTTGCTTTCTCATCTACTTTGAAAATAGTTTAAAGAAGACCCTAAGGTAATTTAAAGAACAGTTGTGACCTTGCCTTGCATTTCACTGTTCATTGCTAGGTACTACCTAATAACTCTTCATTTAGGATAAACTTTACCTAAGAACTTTTAGCATTTTATTTTGGTAAATGTGTTTTGTGATCTTAGATCTTTTAAATTTCTTCAGCTAGGTACTCACTAAGAAGAAAGCATTTATTCATTACATTTTTTTAGTAAACAGAATTGTGTATTTGAGTGTGTGTGTTAGTATGGGCTGCTGTAACAGAATACCAGAGACTAGGTGGCTTAAAAAATAAACAATAGTTTCTTAAAGTTCTGAAGCTTGGGATGTGAGAAATTAAGGCTCCCAGTACACCCAGTTTCAGGGTCTTCCCTTTGTGTAGAATGACACCTTCTCACTGTATCCCCATATGAGAGAGAACAGAAAAAAAGATACAATTAGTGTCCTGACTCTTTAATAGAAGACAGATCAGTAGAATGGAGGGAGGGTAAGAGTAGGTAGAGGAGTGCTCAGGATTTTTTTGTGATAATGGCAGGGTGGTCCCTGGTATTGTATATAACTAAAAAGAATAAATAAAATTATTTTTAAAAAGGAAACTAATGCCATTATGAGGGCCCCAGTTTAATGACTTCACTAACTTCTAAAGACCCCATTCCCATACACTAAAACTTTGAAGATTAAGTTTTCAGGATCAAAATTTAAAGGAGAAAATAATCATTCATTCCTCAGTTGTGTGTGTGTGTGTGTATGTGTGTGTGTGTGTGTGAATGTGTGCATATGTGTTTGGATGCACATGTGCAGATTTGTATGGCTTTATATGCACACAAATAAGCAGTTGAAATGACATAAATACAATAACAAATAAGTAAAATGTGTTTACTTTGTTAGGTTGCTTAATGCAAAGAGATGAACTCTAATGTGTTTTCCATTTTTCATGAGTAAATAAGACATGTTCAATGTGCCAGAGTCCTCACTAATTATAACCCTTGGGAATCCCACTCTCTTTTGTTAGTTTAGTGTGTGAAAATGCAAAATAAGGGAGGGGGATGAAGAGAGCATACCTCTAAAATGAAGAAAGTACAACATATGCCAGAGTTAAATATAGTGTTTTAAGTTATTACTTGCATATTGGCAACTTGAAATCATTCCTCTCTGGGAAACATAGAGGACACTACTGCAATTTTTTTTTCTGTTTTCCAGATATTAAAAAGAGAAGATCAGCTGAGGTTGGCAAATATCATCTATGACTTCTTCCATCAAGATGTGTCAATTATGTTTTATGGGATGAAAAATACTTTCTAGAGTATAAAAATGATGTTTATTGAAGATGTAAATAGAGTCTAATTTTTATAAAGGATATTTCCCATTATTTTGACACAAAATATTGGAATTATATAAATGCACTCTGGATATATATATAAGTAAAAAATGTTAGATTGATTTTACATCTCAGTTGTCTAGAAAAAGAAATAAATCTTATGAAGGTAAATTCAAATATGTAGCTTTGGAGAAAATCCATATTTGATTTATTACATAGTTATATAGATACAGCCTGAAATTTTCCCCTTAAACACACATCTATTTGTTTAATGAAAGGTCAGCAACAATAGCCAGACTATTTTAATTAGGCTGCTTCCAGGAATTCAAAGGTAGTAACAGAAAAAAGAGGGAAGGTGTTCTATAAAGTGAGGTAGAGGATCAAATGATATGCCAAAAGGTAGAATGTTAAGAAAGTTATCAATGAGCAATTCCAGTGATACAAATAAGAGAAGCAGATATTAAATTTGTGGTTGTATGTAATGCTGCCATGTAAACTTTTCCTGTTAGGGAGTACAGAATCTGAATGGGATAATGTAAAAATATAGTCTATGTATATGAAATGATGAAATGATCCCTAAATTAAACTAATGAAGAAAAAAAATAGAAATCAGTAGGATCAGTAGCAATGTAATTTCTGTCCCCCATTCCAACTCTGGGAAAGATTTGGAGGGTTTCTGGGCTTTTTTCATTGCCTGTGGAATGTTAGTATAATTTGTTTTCATTTAAATTTGCAAATTCAAGGTAGAGACCTGAATATTTGGTTCACTTATTTATAAGAATATCATTTATAAAATTAACAAGAATCTTGAATGTTTTAGATGGACCTAAGAGAGTACTGATGACTTAAACACCAAGATATACAGTAGTAAAACTGGTTACAGATATCATGACAAAATATTGGTCGATTAAATGTTAATTCAACAACATCGGTTATGATTTTGGATATTTCTGTAGAGATTTTTTTCTCTAGAGTATAGCAATACTGGAATTTCCCCACTGAAATTTATGATAACCCGTAATTTTCTATTATGGGAGGTCAGAGAAATAGATTTTTCAGCAAGTATTAGTTTCTTTCCCTCTCTCACATATACCCTTGAGTACAAATTCACACCCATGCACACACAAATAACCAAAAAATAAATGTTGCCTTACATTCTACTAGTGTAGTCAAATATGATGGAGCATTTGTGTAATCCCAGTGATTTGGGAGGCTGTGGAAAACACAACACAAGTTCAAAGTCAGTCTCAGCAATTTAGGGAGGCCTTAAGCAACTTACTGAGGGCCTGTCTCAAAGTGAAAAGTAAATTAATATACAAAAAGGCTGGGTATGTAGTTCAGTGATTAAGCAACCCTGGGATCAATTCCCTATACCAAATGTATATACACACACACTGCCAGTGTAAAATATTCAGATAATCACAAAGAAACTATATTTGAAAATCATGAAGTATCATTTACATTGTTGAACTTCAAGAAGCTAGGAAGAGAAAAATTATAATACTTTTTTCTTTATTAAAGAATGCCAAAAAAGGTATTTTTTCACATCAAGAAGTTAGGATATGGAGATTGGGTGAGTGTGAAGAAGCAAATCTAGTATCCCATCAGAAGAATCATAGATAAATTGAAAGGATATAAATCATCATAATAAGAAGGCAAGAAGTATAAATATTCCACTCAGTGACATTTAGTTCCTCTAAAAACTATATTTAAATGGATTCCTATGGAGAATGTTATGAGTAGCAGAGTTCTCATATATCATATAAAATTTGCTGCATTAGGAGTGAAATCCACATAATTTTATGAAATAAATATGCTAGTAATGTGCAGATTTCAAATAAAAATGAGGCCCATTTGTCATTTCTCAATTGGGTTTTCATTGGTCAAAAATATAGATAACATAAAATATCATATTTTAAATATTTTATGTGTACATATAAGAAACATGAAGTTCAGTAACATTGTGCAATATATGTTACTGATATGCACATTGGCAATGTTAATTCACTCATGTAACTGAAATGTGCATTTATTATTATTATTATTATACAGGGGATTAAACGAATGGAGGCTCTGTCACTGAGCTACATTCCAATGCCTTTTTGGTTTTCATTTTGAGACAGGGTCTCCCTATGCTGCTGAGACTGGTCTTGAAATTGCGATTCTCCTACTTCAGCCTTTCAAATAACTAGAATTACAGACATGTGCAAACAAGTTTGGCTAATGTTTGTTTTAATATATAATATTTTCAATTTCTTCTTCAAATCCTAAGTATTTTATACTGCTATAAATGAACTTATATTAACTTCTTTTAAAATTTTTCATTTTTATGGTTTATAATGGCAAATTATACTTCAACATTAGTTCTTTATTTTTTTGATTCATTTTACACAAATCGGGCAAAACTTTCATTTCTCTGGTTGTATATGAAATAGTCATGCCATTTGTGTAATCATACATGTACATAGGGTAATGAGGTTTGCCTCATTCTGTTATCTTTCCTTCCCCCCACCCCCTCCCCACTCCTCATTTTCCTCTGCAAAATCTGTCCTTCCTCCATTCTTCCCTTACCATCTCCCACTTCCTGTTATGTATCATCATCCACTTATCAGAGAAATCATTCAGCTTATGGATTTTTGGTATTGGCTTATCTCACTTAGCATGATATTTTTCAGCTCCATCCATTTACCTGCATATGCCATAATTTTATTCTTCTTTATGACTGAATAATATTCCACTGTGTATGTATACCACAGTTTCTTCATTCATTCATCTATTAAAGGGCATCTAGGTTGGTTCCACAATCTATCTATTGTGAATTGAGCTGCTATAAACACTGATGTGGCTGCATCACTGTAGTATGCTGACTTTAAGTCCTTTGGGTATAGGCCAAGGAGTGGGATAGCTGGGTCAAGTGGTGATTCCATTCCAAGTTTTCTAAGAAATCTCCATACTGCTTTCCAGTATGCAACCCCACCAGCAATATATGAGTGAACCTTTCTCCCCACATCCTTGCCAACACCTGTTGTTGCTTGTATTCTAGATAATCGCCATTCTAATTGGGGTGAGATGAAATCTTAGGATAGTGTTGATTTACATTTCTCTTATTGCTAGAGATGTGGAACATTTTTTCATATATCTGTTGATTGTTTGTAGATCCTCTTCTGTGAAGTATCTGTTCATTTCCTTAGCCCATTTATTGATTGGGTTATTTTGTAATCTTGGTGTAAAATTTTTTGAGTTTTTTAAAATTTTGGAGATTAGTGCTCTATCTGAAGTGCATGTTGCAAAGATTTCTTCGATTCTGTAGGATCTCTCTCCACATTGTTGATTGTTTCCTTTGCTGAAGAAATTTTTGTAGTTTGAATCTATCCTAATTGTTGATTCCTGCTTTTATTTCTTGTGCTTTGGGAGTCATGTTAAGGATGTCTTGTCCTAAGTCAACATGATGATGAGGATTTGGACCTAATTTTTCTTCTATTTGGTGCAGGGTTTCTGGTCTAATTCCTGGATCCTTGGTCCATTTTGAGGTGTGTTTTCTGCAGGGTGAGAGGGAGGTATTTAATTTCATTTGCTGCATATGAATTTCCATTTTTCCCATCACCATTTCTTGGAGAGGCTATCTTATCTCCATTGTATGTTTTTGGCACCTTTGTCTAGTATGAGACAACCATATTTATGTGGGTTTGTCTCTGTGTCTTCTATTCTGTATCATTGGTTCACCTGTCTATTTTGGTGACAATATCATGCCATTTTTGGTACTATCGCTCTATAGTAGAGTTAAAGGTCTGGTATTGTGATGCTTCCTGCATCACTCTTCCTGCCCAGGATTGCTTTGCCTATCCTGGGTCTTTTATTCTTCCAAATGAATTTCATGATTGCTTTCTCTATTTCTATGTACTCCATCATTGGGATTTAATTGGAATTTTATTGATTTTGCTTTTGGTAGTATGGTCATTATAACAATATTAATTCTGCCTATCCAAGAATATGGGAGATCTTTTCATCGTCTAAAGTTTTCTTGTTTCTTACTTTTGTCTCCTATAGTTTTCTTTGTACAGGTCTTCACCCCTTTTGTTAGATTCCCAAGTATTTTATTTTTTTGAGGCTATTCTGAATGGAGTGATTTACCTTATTTCACTTTCAGAGGATTCATCACTTATGAATAAAAATGCATTAGATTTATGCATGTTGATTTTATATCCTGCAAGTTAGCTGAATTCATTTATGAGTTTTAGAAGTTTTCTGGAAAAATTTTTGGATTCTCTAAATACAGAATCTGTTGTCATCAAATAGGGATACTTCAAGTTCTTCTTTTCCTATTTGTATCCATTTAATTTCTTTGGTCTGTCTAATTACTCTGGCTAGATTTTCAAGGAAAATGTTGAACAGAAGTGGTGAAAGAGAACATCCCTGTCTTGTTCCAGTTTTTAGAGGGAATATGTTCAGTTTTTCTTGATTTAGAATGATGTTGGCATTGGGCTTAGTACAGATAGCCTTTACAACATTGAGATATGGGGTGCTGTATATTATCAAAGCTTTTTCTGCATTTATTGAAATAATCATATGATTCTTAACTATAAGTCTGTTGATGTTGTGAATTATATTTATTGATTTCCTGATGTTGAACCAAACTTGCATCTCTGGGATGAACCCCACTTGATCATGATGCACTGTCCTTTTTAATATGTTTTTCTATGCAATTTACTAGAATTTTGTTAAGACTTTTTGCATCCATATTCATCAGGGATATTGGTCTGAAGTTTTATTTCCTTGGTGCGTGTTTATCTGGTTTTGGTGTCAGGGTGATATTAGCTTCACAGAATGAGTTTGGAAGTATTCCCTTCTTTTCTATTCCATGTAATACTTTGAGGAGTATTGGAATGAGTTCTTGCTTGAAGGTCTTGTAGAACTCAGCTGAGAATCAATCTGGTCTCAGACTTCCTTGGTTGGTAGACTTTTGATGACTGATTTTATTTTGTTGCTTGAAATTTATCTATTTAAATTTTGTATGTCCTCCTTATTCAGTTTGAGAAGATCGTATGTCTCTAGAAACCTGTCAATATCTTTGAAATTTTCTATTTTTTTGGAGTACAGATTTTCAAAATAGCTTCTAATTATGTTTTGTATGTCAATAGTCTGTAATATTTCCTTTTTCATCACAAATTTTAGTAATTTCAGTTTTCTCTCCTCTCTTCATTAGTGTGACTAGGGGTTTATCAATTTTGTTTCTTTTTTCAAAGAACCAACTTTTTGTTTTGTCAATTTTTTGAATTGTTTCTCCTATTTCAATTTCATTGATTCCAGCTGATTTTAATTATTTCCTGTCTTCTACAACTTTTGGTGTTGTTCTTTTCTTCTTTACCTAGGGTGTTGAGATATAATGTTGGGTCATTTATTTGTTGACTTTTGTTCTTTTATTGAATGTACTCCATGCAAAGAATTTTCCTTTTAGTACTTCTTCCATAGCATTCCAGAGATTTTGATATGTTGTATCATTGATCTCATTTACCTCTAAGAATTTTTTATCTCCTCCCTGATGTCTTCTACTATCCATGCATCATTCAATAGCATATTATTTAGTCTCCAGGTGTTGGAGTAATTTCTATTTCTTTGTTTTATCATTGGTTTCTAATTTCATTCCCTTATGATCTAACAGAATATAAGATAGTATCTCTATTTTTTTGTATTTGCCAAGGTATCTTTGTGGCATAACATATGGTCTATTTTAGAGAAGGATTCATGTGCTGCTGAGAAAAAAGTGTATTTGCTCATTGATCAATGGAATATTCTATATATGTCTGTTTAGTCTAAATTATTGATTATAATTTTTAGTTCTATATTTTCTTTGATCAGTTTTTGTTTGGAGGATCTATACAGTGGTGAGAGTGGTGTGTTAAAGTCCCCCACTATTAATGTGTTTTGGTCTATTTGATTCTTAAAATTGAGAAGGGTTTGTTTGATATACATAGATGCTCCATTGTTTGGGGCATAAATAGTTAAAATTGTTATGTCTTGCTGTTTTATGCTTCCCTTAAGCAGTATGAAATGTCCTTCTTTATCCCTTCTGACTAACTTTGGTTTGAAGTCCACTTTATCTGATAAGAGAATGGAGACCCCTGCTTCTTTACTGGGTCCTTGTGCATGGTATGTTTTTCTCCATCCTTTCACCTTTAGTCTGTGGGTGTCATTTGCTATGAGACGTGTCTCTTAAAGGCAGCATATATTTGGATCTTTCTTTTTAATATAATCTGCCAGTCTATATCTTTTGATTGATAAACTTAGGACATTAACATTCACTGTTATTATTGAGATATGATTTGTATTCCCAATCATTTGGCTTATTTTTGTTTTTAACTTGACTTGGTTTCTCCTTTGGATGGCTTTATCTTTAGGGTGGTTCCTCCCTTTGCTGACTTACACTGTTGTTTTTCATTTCTTCTTCATGGAATGCTTTGCTGAGAATGTTCTCAAGTGCAGGCTTTCTATTTGTAAATTGTTTATCTTTTGTTTTTGGAAGGATTTTATTTCATCATCAAGTCTGAAGGTTAGTTTAGCTGGTTATAAGATTCTTGGTTGGCATCCATTATCTTTCAGTTTGAAATATGTTGTTCCAGGTCCTTCTAGCTTTTAGGACTGAGAAATCTGCTGATATCCATATTGGTTTCCCCCTATATGTAATCTGATACTTTTACTCTGATAGAGTTTTCTCTTTAAAACTCTATCTTTATTTCATATGTTAGGTATTTTCATTACAATATGCCTTGGTGTGGATCTGTTGTGTCCTGTAAGCTTCTTGTATATCATTTTCCATTTCATTCTTCAGGTTTGGAACATTTTCTGATATAATTTCATTGAATATATTGTTCATTCCTTTGATTTGTGTCTCTGTGCCTTCCTCAATCCTGATCATTCTAAATTTGTTTTTCCATGATATACCATAATTCTGGGAGTTTCTGTTCATGATTTCTTACCATCTTCTCTGTTGAGTCAAGTTTATTTTCAAGATTAAATATTTTGTCTTCATTGTCTGAGGTTCTGTCTTCCAAGTGATATAGTCTGATGTGATGCTATTGAATTTTTATTTGGTTAATTGTTTACTTCATTTCATAGATTTATGCTTTTATTCCAGAATCTCTATATCTTAATTGAAATTATCTTTTGCTTCCTGCATTTGCTTTCTTAACTGTTTATTGGGGCAATCATTAATTTCCTGCATTTGCTCTCTTATCTCATCCTTTGCTTCTTGGGTCATTTTAATTTTATACATTCTGAACTCCTTTTCTGATATTTCTTCTACCATGCTGTCATTGGATTCTGTTGTTATGGTATCTAGGTTTGTTTGGGACACTTTCTTCCCTTTTTTTTTCATGTCACTCATGTGTCTTCCCCTCTAGCAGTATGGATTGAGGTACTGCAGTTTCTTCCATATACATTTATAGTGCCCCTGCATGTTTCCAATACCTCACCTTAAAGTAGGAGATCAATATTAGCAGTACACAATACAAGCAATATGCAGCCTTAACCCAAATAGTTCCTATTATTAACAGTATTGTCTTAGTAAACAGAGATGATGAGTTCAATTATTATCTACAACATAATTAATAGGTTTGCAATAAGTTCTACAATTTCTAAAGGATGAGGAGTGGTGTAGGATATAACATTAATGAGAGAAGAAGGTAGTATATAGAGGTACTAGATTATAGAAAGAGTGAAAGCAGAATCAAAAGAAATTGGTTGTTAGCATGAGAAAAGAGAGAAAACTTCTCCAAGGAAACAGATAGATAACAGGAAATATATAGAGAGAAAAATAATAAAAAAATATAAAAGTAGGAATAAAAGTAATAATACTACTAATAAAAAAATTTCTATAATAAAACTATAATATACTATTCAAATCTCCATCAGTAGCCTGATGCATGAGAGGTACTTGATAATGCAGTGTCCCAGGAAGGGAGTTGCCAGGACTAAGGATGGCAGCATCCAGGTTGTGACTAATTCATGACAGCTGTCAGAGGCCATCTCCCACGTGTTGGTAGATGGGGAGCTGCAGTGCAGGGCTACAGCCATTAGCTGGGTCTGGTCAGCATGGGAGCAGTGTGTGGGCAGTGGCTGTGCTTAGGCCTGGTCTGCTCTGAACATTAGTTTTTTTATCCTGCTGAATTTTGCTGAATTTTCTTGAAATGTTTGTAGAAACTTTCAGGTTGTTTACATATAAGATCGTATTATATTTTACTGCCAATTTTCCAATTTGGACAAATTTCATTTATTATTCTTGCCTAATTTCTCTGATGAAGACTTCTGCTACTATATTGTATAGAATTACAAATAAGTGTTCATTCTTATTACTGATCTTCAAGGAAAAACTTTCAGTCTTTCTCTATTAAGTATGATATTGGCTGTGAGATATTTTTAAACGACTTTTAATTTTGATGTAGTTTTCTTCTACTGCTAGTTAGTTGAATGTTTTATAATGGAAGGATGTTGAAGTGTTTCAAGTTCTTTTGATGAATCAATTGAAATGTTCGTGTGGGGTTTTCCTTTGTTCTGTTAATTTGTTGCATTACATTAATTTGTTATTGTAAATTTCAAACATCTTACGTTCCTGGAATAAATGTCACATGTTCATAGTGCACAATCATTTTAATATTCTATTGATATATTTTTGCTATTATTTTGTTGAAGATTTTTACTTTCTTATTCATATGTGATATTAGTCTATAGTTTTCTTGTAATGTCTTTGATTTGGGTGTCAGCATAATGACAATTTCAAAGAATGATTTTGGAGGTGGTACCTCTTCTTCAAATATTTGGTAGAGTTTGAGAATGATTCATTCTCTTTACTATTTAAATGTTTTTTTAAAATTAGCCTGCAAACCAATTTTACCCAGGAATTTTCTTTCTCTGAAGTTTTATATTACTAGTGCTATTCATTTTTTTTTTAATTCTTTAAGTTTTGGTTATGAAAAGTTATGTTTTTCCAGAAATTTGTCGCTTTCATTTATGCTACCCCATTTGTTGGCATGTCATTTTTATAGTTCTACTTATCCTATGTTTTATTTATTAAATCAGTTTGTTTTTTAATTTTTTTATGAAATTAATAATTTAAGCTATTTCTTTTTCAGTAATTCATTTTTATTAATTTTGCTCATCATTTTAGGAAACAACTTTCATTTTCACTGATTTTTTTGTGTTGATTTTCTATTCTCTAGTTTATCTTCTCTACTGCAATCTTTATGACTTTATTTTTTTTACTAAGCTTGGAATAAGTTTCTGTCCTTTCATAGGCCCTTAAGTTGTAACTTTATGTTCCTGATTTCAGATCTCTCTTCTTTCTTGACACAATAATTTGTAACCTTATATTGTCCACTCATCACAGGTTTTGATGTACTTAGAATATCTTTTTTATTAGTACTTAAAATTTTACATAGTAATGTGATTCATTATGCTATATTTGTATTTGCACATAACATGTTTTGACAAATTTCATTCTTCAGTACCTTTGTTTTTCTACCCTTCCTTCCTTCCTCCTCATGATGCATTTGATGTACTTTACTGACCTCTCTCATATATCTATATATGGTGTGGTATTCATTCATGGACAGAGTTATTTGGTAGATTTAATTTCCCAGTACTTGCATATACCTTACCTTCATCCTTCATCCTTCTGGATCCTCATCCTCTACTCTATTGATCTACCTTCTACTTACATGATATTTTTTCTATTCCATTTTTTCCTCTCTCTACTTTCCACAATTGAGAGAAAACATTTGAGCATTGACTTTCAGAGCCTGCCTTATTTCACTTCAAATAATGTTCTTCCAATTCCATCCATTTAACAGCAAATGAAATAATTTCATTCTTCTCCATGCCTGAATAATACTTCATTGTGTATATATACTACATTGGCTTTATTTATTTATTTGTTGACTGGCACCAAGACTAGTCACATAACTTGGCTATTCTGAATTTCTAAACTATAAACATTGGTATGCATGTATCACTGTATATGCTGATTTTAATTCTTTTGGATAAATTCAAAGGAGTACTATAGCTGGGACATATGGTGGTCCCATTCCTAGTTTTTTGAAAAATCACCATACTGTTTTCCAAAATGGCCATACAAAATTGCAGTCCCATCAATAATGCATAAGTGTACCTTTTTCCAGAAAGCATAATAGCTATTGTTATTACTATGATTATTATTACCTTTTTTGATGATGGCATTCTAAATGGAGTGAGAGGAAATTTCAGTTTAATTTTGATTTGCATGTCTCTATTTGCTAAGAATGTCGAGCATTTCTTTCATATATTTTTCACATTTGTATTTCTTTTTTGAGAAACATCTAATACATTACTTTTCCATTTACTAATTGGATTATTTGTTTTTATTGGTAAAATTTGGGGGTGTATTTATGTACTTTATTTATTAATCATCTGTTGGAAGAGTAGCAGGCAAAGATAATTTTGCACATTCTGTAGACTGTCTCTTCAAAATCTTGTTTTTTCACTGTGCGGATTTTTTATTTCATGCCATTCCACTTACTGATTCTTTATTTTTTTTTCCTTTTTGTAAGTTTTAGAAGTCTTTATTGAGGAAGTAGATGCCTGTGTCAATACTTTGGAATGTTGACCCTAACTTTTCTTCCAGCAGTTGCAGAGTTTTCTGTCTAATTCCTAGGTCTTTAATTTGGAGTTGACTTTTTGTAGGGTGAGAAATAGGGATTAGCTATCACCCTTCTACAAATGACTATCCAATTTTCTCAGAACCATTTGTTTAAAAGGCTATTATTTCTCCAATGTATTATTTTTGTGTGTGTTTATGTTTACTTTTGTCAAGAATCAGACTTCCACATGTATGTTGGTTTGTCTCTGTGTCTTCTGTGATATTCAATGGACTTCAATAAAGTTTGTTTTTATGTCACTACCATAATATTTTTGATACTATAGCTCTGTAATATAATTAGAGATTGAAAACTGTGATATTGGTCTTATTGTCCAGAAATTTCTTAACTATTCTGGGTCTTTTTTTAGAACAGTTTTTTCTTCCAATTCTGTGAAGCATTTAATGGATGTTTTTGTGGGGTTTGCATTGAGTCTGTAGATTGTGTTTGTTAGTATGTCCATTTTGACTGTATTCATTCTGCATATTCATAAACAAAGGAGCCCCTTGTACCATATAATAACACCTTCTATTTATTTCTTCAGTGTTCTGTAGTTTTCATTGTATAGGTATTTTACCACCTTGTTTAAATTTATTTTCAGGTATGTAATTTGTTTGAGGCTATATGCAAAATTAATATAATCAAAATGACCATACTAACAAAATTGATCTACAGACTCAATGCAAATCCCATGAAAACACACATTAAATGCTTCATAGATTTGGAAATAAAAATAGTGAACAAAATTATTTCCTTGATATTTTTCCCATCAGGATCAATGGTGTTTGTTGATTTTGATCCTGCTACATGACTGATTTGTTTATCATCTCTAGGTGTCTTCTGGTGGAACTTTTTGAGTGTTCTACAAATAGGATTATTTCATCTGAAAATAGAAATAATTTGACTTCTTCTTTTCTTATTTGTAGCCTTTGTAGCCTTTTAATTTCCTTCTCTTGAATAATTTCTCTGGCTAAAATTTCAAAAAATACATATTGAATAGGAGTGATGAAAGTGGTCATCCTTGTATTGTTCCTCATTTTAGATAAAGTACTTTCAGGTTTTTCCCATTTAGTGTAATTTTGTCATTGGATTTGTCACATAAAACCTTTATGATTTTGAGATAAGTTTCTCTTGTCTCTAGTTTCTTTGTTTTAAACATGAATGGGTGCTGAACTTCACTGAAGGCATTTTCTGCATCTATTGAGATGCTCTTATGATTATTAATCTTAATTTTATTTATGTGATAAATTACATTTATTCATTTTCATGTGGTGAAACTACTTTGCATTGCTGAGATGAAAACCCCTTGATCATGCTGTATCATCTTCTTAATGTGTTTTTGAACATCAATTGCTAATATTTGATTAATGATTTTTATACTTATGTTCATCATAGACATTATTTTCTTTCCTTGATATGTATTTCTCTGGTTTTGATAATAGGGTGAGACTGGCTTCATAGAATGAATTTGGGAGTGTTCTCTCCCTTTATATTTTATGAAATAATTTTAAGATTGACATTAGTTCTTCCTTATATGTTGGTAAAATTAAGCTGAGAATCCATTTGGTCTTTTGCTGTTGTTGTTGTTGGTGGTGGTGAAAGACATTTTATTACTACATCAATTCATTGCTTAATATTGGTTTGTTTAGATTTTCTATATCCTCTTGTTTCAATTTGAGTAGGTCTTATGTTTTTAGAAATTTTCTAATATCTTCAAAATTCTCAGATTTTTTATTAGACATTTAAAAGTATTTCCTTTTGGTCATCTGAATTTTGGGAATATCTGTGGTAAATCTTTTTTTATATCTATTTCTTTAGAGTTTTTAAATGTAGGTCTTCTCTCTCTTCCATTGATTTACACAACTTGTTTACCTTTCAAAGAACCAAACTTTTGCTGTATTGATTTTTTTCTACTGTTTTGTTGTTGTTCTAAATTTCATTAATTTCACATCTGATTTTAAATATTTGCTTTGTTCTATTTGTTTTGGAATTAGTTTGTTCTTGGTTTTCTAGGGCCTTGATATGTAACATTAAATTATTTGCTATCTTCTGTTTTTTCAATGTAAGCATTCATTGCCATAAACTTTCCTTTTAGAACTTTTTCCATAGTTTCCTAGAGATTCTGACATGCTGTATTTCTTTTCTCATTTGTTTCTAAGAATTTTTTAATTGATCCCCTGATTTCTTCTATTACCTATTTCTCATTCAAAATCATATTATTTAATTTCTTGGTGTTAAAATTGTTTATCTTATGGATTTCTAATTTCATTCCACTATAATCTGATAATATGAAAGGAATTCTTTTTTATATAGTTGCTAAAACTTGCTTTGTGCTCTAAATTATTGTCTATTTTATAGACTGTTCCAATTTGAGATGAAATTGGCTTTTGATAAAAGCAGAATTTCATATATGTCTGTTAAACACATTTAATTAACAATATATTTTATGTGCAAAGAGTCTTATTTATGTCTGAAGGACCTATCTTTTGGTGAGTAAGGTGTGTTGAAGTTACCCAATAATATTGTGTTGGAGCCTAAGTTTTTATGTCATCTATTGTTTGTTTTACATAAATAAGTGCAACGATATTTGAGCAATAAATTTTGGCAATCATTGTATTTTCTTGTTGGACAGTACCCTTTACTACTATGATGTGACCTTGTCTATTATGATATACTTTGGCTTGAAGCATGATTTAACAGATGTGACAGATATAAGAAGTTTGGATTTTCATTTCATTCCTAAGGCTTGGAATTTTTCTGATAGTATTATTTCACCAAAAAGGTTGTGTATTGTTTGAGTCTGTATTTTAGAGTCTTTTATGCCATTGAATCTTTTTCTTTGGTGTCTTAATGTTGTCCCAAACATCTTGAATATTCTGATCATGGTGTCTTATTTTCTTCTCTTTATTGCTCACTGTGATTTCAAGATTATATACATTGTCTTCAAGACCTGAAAAATCTTTCTTCTATGTAGCCTAATCTTTTGGTGAAGTTTTTAACTAAATTTATAATTTAATGTGTTGTATCTTTTATTTCCAGGATTTTTGTTGGATTATTTTTACAATTTCTGTGTCTTTATTGAAATGTTCTTTGGATTCCTGTATTTTCTTTCATAATGCATGTCTTAGTTTTTCCTTTATTTCATTGACCATTTTAACCACTGACTTTCAAAATTCTGTAACTGGCATTTCCTCCACAGTGGTATGGTGGAGTCAGTTGCTTATGAGTTATGTGCTATTGGAAATGTCCTTCCTTTTTTTAAATATTTCTTGAATTTTTATCAGTTTGCTTGGGTGATTATCAACTCTGCAAGTATATGAATGGCTTTTAAGAAGCTGCTTTCTCTTTACTATGTGCTCTAGCATGGGAAAATACCTAAGTGTAAGTACTCCCGTCAGTTTTCATTTGCTCCTATGCCCAGTATCCAACACCATTTTGAGAGAGATTAATATGATCTCATACTTAGTAACTGTAGTAACTCCAGTAACTGTAATAATTTCAGAAGTAAATCATGTGCTAATAGATCTTGTTTTAAACTTTTATATTGTTTTTTATACCTTTATTTTATTTACTTATTTTCATGTGGTGCTGAGTATCAAACCCAATGCCTCACACATGCCAGGCAAATGCTCTAACACTGAACCACAATCCCAACCCATGTGCTAGTAAATCTTTAAGAAATATCTGGAAAATGTTCTCCACTGTTCCTCTAATCCAAGTTGAAAATGAAAATAAGTTTTCAAATAGTTGGAGAAATTAGATATTAAAGATAGTAAACTACTATTAAACCAAGAGGAGGCTTTAAAAATGAAAGGAGAAAAAATGGATAAACAAAGAAAGTAAAAAAGAAATAAAAATAGAATAATAAAAAGAAAAAGAAAAATGGAGATTGAGATAGGATTAGGTTAATGCAAGAGGGAAACAAAAGAAACAAAAAGAAACAAAAGAAGTGAATAAAAACATGAGTTAGGAGATAAAAGGATTCCAATTAATGCTTTAAAACTTTAGAAGAAATACATCTAATTCGGGTGAGGATTATAATATCAGGTAATAAGGGAACATAAATCAATTAAAAATGAAAAGTAATACCTGTAAGATCAAAACTGATATTTGAGAGATTTATGAATGCCCATGCTAAGTTCCTCAGTGGGGATTTATGATTGTCTTCCTAATTTGAATTCCATCTGAAATTTGATGCTTTAGAAGATGTCCAAAACTCTTCTCCTTTACCTATAAATTTCTTTGGGTATAAAGATAGTGATCTCACTATCAGATCTCTGATACAATTATAAGATGCCTCCTCAGTTCTTCGGTGCATCCAGGCAATTACTAGGTTTCTCGTGAATCAGAGGAGACAGCCCATTACTGTCTGAGATTTCCCAGGTTTCTCCCTGTTTGGGGTTCAGTCTTGTGTGTCCTCCTAAAGAATAGTTTTATGTGCACAGATCTGTGAAATCCATTGTGGGTTTACCCGTGCATATTTTGTAGTGTGCAGGTTGTGGCAGTCTAATTCAGGGGTACATTGGTTTGGCTGAAGTGGTTCTGGGTATTTCATGGGAGGTGGAATACATAACTTTATGATGTTATGTCAGAGTATACTGGACACTTCCTTGTGTCTACAGATGACTTTTCTATGGAAATCCTCAGTGTGTTGCATTGGAATTTTTATGCACAAGATTCACTGCTGGCTGTTAGGGGTTTACTATGGTTTGGATATGAGGTATTTCCCAGATTGTTCATGTTAGACAATGAAGGAAAAGATGAAGAGTAAAATGATAAGATTATGAGAGCTCTATCCTCACTGATGGATTAATAATTTTAATAGAATTACTGGATGGAAACTAGGCAAATGGAGCATGCCGGCTGAAGGGGGTCACTGGGGGTCTGCTCTTTGGGAATACATTTTGTTCCTGGCAGGCTTGCTATAACCCTCTACTTCCTGACTGCAATGAGCTGAGAAGTTCTCTTCTACCATATCCTTCTGCTATGATATTTTGCCTTACCTTGCTCCCAGAGCAATGGAGTAAGCGAATTATGGATTGAAACTGAAACTGTGAACACAAAATAAACTCTTACTCCTCTACATTGTTATTGTCATATATTTTTGATCACATTGAAGAAAAGCTGACTAACACAGAAATTGGTATAAAGAAGTGAGATAATTGTGACCAACTTGATCATGTAGTTCAGAGGCTTTTGGAAATGGTTTGTGAGAGGTGTTTGGAAATATTGGGTGATACAGGCTGGAGAAGCTTTAGGTTGTTGCAAGCAGAGCTTAGTGAGTGATTCTGGGAGAAACAGAGAAGGCCAGAATGAGAAGAGTGCAGAGAGTAACAACAGGACTCATGTGCTTCAGATAAAAATAAGGAATCTATTGCAAGTTGGAGTATAGGCCACTCACGTTACATTTGGAGAAAAAAAGCTACAAACTGTGTATATCTTTTCTATGTCCTAAAATTATCTGTGAGACTGAATATAAATGTGGTAAATTAATCTGACAGGAAATTTAAAGACAGCACAGGATTCAAGCAGGGGCATAGGTACTACTGACAAATTTCTGTTATGTTTACTGTGAAAAGCATGAGCAGAAATCCGAGAAGATTTTAAAAACTTGAAGTTTGTGTTGGGACTAATGACACATTAGCTAACTCAGGCCGACTCCTTACTCCCTGGCAAGGGAGCAAGATCAAGGCCCCAAAGGCGGTTTCAAAAGTTAATGACAATAAATCAGACCACCATCAGGGATTGGTTAACAACAGTTCCGCGAACATGATCAGCTCGTGCATGCCATATAGTCCTATGGGACCCTCGCCTGCGTGAACCCCCCATGCCTTGCTGACCTTTAAGCTGATTGGTTCCTGCCTAGCCTTCACCCTACATAAAAGCTGTGTGACTTCCTCAATAAGCGAGTTCCTGCTGTGATTGGTCTCCTGATGCGTCTGATTGTCCTCTGCCCGGAGGGCTGGGGGATGGTCAGTGGACCCTACCTTTCCTGGTCTGACCTTGTTGGGGAGTGTTCTCTTCCCTTGTCGCTGGCTGAGAAGAGCAAGGGGGCTTAAGATCCCGACATCTGGCGCCCAACGTGGGGACCCTCAAGGCTGATTCGCAGCCAAAGTGAAGAGGCAGCTTCAAAACCAAAAGTACCAGCAGATCGGGCCAAGCGAGATCTGAGGTAAGGGCATTCCTGAAAAGATGGGGCAAACACACAACACACATGGTGACCCTGTGCTCTCACCTCTTAGACTCATGCTGAAGAGTAGGGGCCTTGAGTGATCTGATACACAGGCGGAAAAAGCCTGGGACACCTTTACTCGGGTGGCCCTTTGGCTTCCTGCCACTAATCTTCTTGACATGGGATCTTGTAAAACAACTTGTTAGGAAGAAGAAAATTAATTTAGGGGAGGGTTCCCTATTGGGAGTCTACCCTACATTATCCACCCTTAAGGCCTGCTTCTCTCCAGGACCTCCCAAAGGGGGCTCCAGTTTCTCCCCAAAGAGCCGCCGCCTAAAGATGATACTGGGAGAGAACTCACTGACTCTATCCTCCCCTCTCCCTGTATGGCCTTCCCGGTAAATGCTAAAATGTTAGTTTGGGAAGGAATGACTACCAATCACAAATTGGCCTATGCAGGGATGAAAGATTGCTCCATGGGAAGGTGGATTGTGGCTACCAAAGATATTGGCACACAGCTTCCACAAGTGAGCGGGCAGATGGAAAGGGATTCCTTATCATCAAGTATCTTCTTTCTTGCACTTCTATGCTCTTCCTGAAAACTGGAACACCTCCTTCTTCTCCCCCCTCTTAATCCCTCCTCCTCCTCCAACTTCAACTCAGCTGCTTCTGCTTCCATTCCCTGGCCCAACCTACCTAGTCCTCCTACTACTAGGTCTCACATATGCCAGTGTGGAGGGAGTAAACAGCCCAACCATCAGTGGCATGTCCTAGTAAGGAGTTTGATATAATAGCCCCATTCCCCACAAGTAGTGGGAGATAATTGTTTCACAATTTTCTGTGTCCAAACCTGAATTGATTACTAACCAGGAAAAAGGGTTAAAATGCCCTAGGCATCAAGTTTTAGCCCCTTTCAGATCCAGATCTCAGTCAAGGCTTACATTGAAATGTAAATAGAGAAAGCCTGAAGGCTCAGTAGAAGACCGGTCTCAAACCCAAGGAAGAAAAAAAAGGTAAAAATAGTCTTACCTAAACTCCAGCAAAAGTAAATTTTATGGTGCTTTACTAAAGTAATTAACGGCTGTATCATTTTTCCAGGACTCTTATTTTTTTTTAATTCTACATTTTTTGTTGAGCTCATGACTTTTTGATAAGTTCTATTTTTTTATTCAACTAGAGTTTTTGAACATCTGTTACATTGCAATGGAGATTCACCTATAAAGTTACAAGGCCTTTGATTTTGTGTTATTTGTATGTTGTGCTGTCTGATGTCATATTTTGTCTGTATCAAAACTGAGAGCTCCTAAAATTAAAATTTAAAAATGGATCCAGATACTTTTAATTCACATGACTTAAAAAGGTTCAATTTAAATTGAGTAAACTAATAAAAGTTAAATGTCTTTGAAAATAACTTGCAAGTCTCTAGGTGGTCAAACTAATAAAATGTTGATGCTAATAAAATGTCTAACATCAATTTTTCTAGGACTTTCCAAACAACAAGAAAAAGATGGCAAATACTGTTCAGGACACTTGTCTAATATCTTGACTAAAAACAAGGTTACTAAGAGTTATGTCCTAATAAATGCAATTCTATATACAAAGGGTTCCAAAAGTTTCAACTGTGTTTCAATTACAGTACTATAAATAACAAAATATTTAATCTTATTAAAATGGAGTAATTTATATAAAGTCAGAAATTTCATAAGAGTTGTTTCAGAATGTGAACAAAAAGGGGTCAACAGATAGGAAAGAGAAAATAAAAGGTTCTGGGTATAGAAATATATTTAGTAAAAGGGAAAAGGAAATGTTCCTGGGTAAAAAAGTGCTTATGTGATAAAATACATGAGTGTCTAAATAAGTGCTTAGAAAGTCTGTAAAGGGCAAGTTTCAACAAGTTTGCATGTAACTAAGTTGGTTGTATGTATGTGAGACAGTTAAAGCTATTTAAGGTTTTTCCTAAGGTGAAATACTAATGTTCTGATATAAACCAAAGTTTAATCTATATGGTAAAATGACAAGGATTTCTTAGAAACACTAATTTACTCTTAACTTTGTGTCTATTAAGTTTTATTCTTTAGAACAATTAGTCTTAAAAATTGGGGTTTATACAATTATGGTTAAACAACTGTTAGAGTATTGTACTACATTATAGAGTATGAATTTTTCTTTAAAAACAAAATTTGGTAATATAAAAGTGTCAAGGTAATTGTGAAATGGTCACTCTTTGAATGTTGAATGTGTTCTTATTTTCCAGGTATACAAGTTTTTAAAACAGGAAATTTATCAAGCTGCTATTCTCCAAACTAAACTTGTCTGTAATGGTAATTTTAAACTTATAAAGAGTAAATTTTATTGGAGATTTATTTCTATCATTTAATGTTCTATTATTGGACCTGTTATCAATATGGTATATGTAAAATTTGTTACTTTTTACACTGAGATAAAGAATTTTAAATGTAAATGTATTTCTAAATGTTAGAGCCTAATTTGTTTAAAGGTTAATATTGTGAAACATAAAAGCATTTTGCCACTTTGTCACACAAAAGGAACATTAAAAGCTCTCTCAGCCTTTCTTTAATTCATGTTTTAGATATAATGTTAAATTGTGTTAACTAGTGTTCATATAGACTCAAGAGTCAATATATGTAAACTGCTTAAAATGACATTTAAGAAAGAGTGTAATGAGCAGTAGCAAAAATGAGACAACAGTGATTAAGATTAGGGTCTCTGATCTCATGACTTTGGACAGTGGACTTCCTAGAGAGCTACACAGAGCTCCTAACATTGCACTTTGCAGCTCTACCATCTTAGATCTACAGGCTGAACTTGATTCCTTGGCTGCTGTCGTCCTGCAAAATCATCGTGGTTTGGATCTGCTAATGGCAAAGGAAGGAGGGCTTTGCCTGTTCCTTGGTGAAGAGTGCTGTTTCTATGCCAACCACCCTGGCATTGTACAAGATTAAATCAAAAACCTACAAGAAGATCTGGAACATAATAGGAGCGAGCTCCACTCTAATTTCCTCTGGATTGGGTTACACGGGTGGCTCCCCTACCTCCTCCCGCTTATGGGACCGCTAATCACCATTATCCTTGTGTTCACCTTTGGGCCTCATACAGTGATACCATAGAAATTATTTCAACTTGCTCAGTGTCCAGACACTCAGGTGCTGCTATTGTGGTCCAAGGAGATATGGTTACTGCTTGAGCTAAAAGCTGCCTTACTATAATTCATGGAGTGCTACTTCTTCAGGTATACAGGACATTATATTTGAGGGGTTGTGGGGATATTCACCAGGATTTTAAAAGAATGCTTGGGAGGCCAGAGAAAGTGTACCAGGATCAGAATCTCTGTGGGTGCTGTTTGAGCAGTTGATGTTTGGAACTGTGAAAATGATACCAAAGCTGGAATATAGATCCTGATATTAAGACATATCAGAAACATGCCATGTCTTTTGAGGAAAACTATTGACTGCAGAGATTGTGTCCAAGAGAGAGGTCATGTGGGCTACAAGAAGGAAGGTCAAAGGGGCAGGGTTTCCCAAGCCCTTTATAGAACACATCTCACCAAAATGTACTCATGATATAAGAATTGGAGCAACAATACCTAATATCTGCCCGGGTGGGTTTAGGACTTTCTTCTGTCCCATCTCTTCTTTTATGTCCCATCCCCCTCTTTAAGAATAGAAATGTTTAATTTGTGCAATTGTATACTGAATATACATTACCTAATTCCTATTTCTACATGGTTCAAAACCTCAGAGAGTATTTTGGATTTAGATTTTTGAGCAATTTTGGGACTCTTAAGTGGGAACTCTAGAGATGAACTGAGTGCAGTTTTTCATTGTGAGGTGGATATGAGATTTTTGAGGTCTAGAGCAGAATGTTATGATTTGCATATTATGTGTCCCTGAAAATTTCATGTGTCAATGCAGGAATATTCAGAGGTGAAACAATAGGATTATAAGATTTATAACCTTATCTTTGGATGAATTAATTTGAATTAGGGACTGGATGATAACTGTAGGCAGGTGTGGCATAGTTGGAGGAAGCGGATCACAGGAGGTATGCCCTTGGTGATTAAATTTTGTTCTTGGATCACTTCCTCTTTCTTTTGTGCTTCCTAGCTGGTATGAACTGAGTAGGTTTCTATACCATGTTCTTTTGCCATAATGTTCTTCCTCACTTTGGGCCCAAAGCAAGAGTCAGCCAGTCATGAACTGAACCTCTGAAACCACATGCCCAAAATAAACTTTTCCTTCTCTAACTTTTTCTTGTCAGACATTCTTTTTTTGTCACAGCAACAACAACAAAAAATGACTAAAAGAGAGTTGCACCAATTTCTGGATGCCACTATGGCATGCCTTATGGGGGCCTGCGTATCTGACCATGCTCTGTGGAAACTGGGAGCTAAGGAACCTGCAATTATGGATCTACAGACCTTCAAGGAGGTGTTATGTACTCTTGGGTCATGGGAAATTTTGTCCTGGGAGACTCTGTTTTGGTTTCTATGGTTCTTATGCCAGCCTCTTATACTTGCTGTCAGTCGTCCCACAGGACCAAAACTGTGCATTCTCTTTGGCCTCTGGGTCTACTGGTTATTTCTGTTGGATGCAGGGGCACTGGGCATAGGGCCATCACTAGTTACTGTGTATTGTTTAGTGCCTTCACTCTGCCAAGGCTTGTTGAAAGGGGCTCAGATCTGAATGCTTTGTGGTTGTCTGTGATTTTGAGGCCTCTTTGGTCAGGCTCTCTATTTTATAAATGAGAATTGTTTAGGTATGAATCTCCATCTAGCTGTTGCAGATCACAGGGATTTTACCCACTTGTTAGGGCATAAGTTCATCTTTCTCTGCCTGCTCTACCCCTATGGGATGAACTACTCCCCCGTGCTGGGGATGTTTTCCTGGTATTGCATTCTGAGAGTGACTTTCCCTCAGATAAGTTCCATCCCATTCTCCTATTCATCAGTAGGTAGAGAGGGTTTCAGCAATCTGCTAATAGGGGTCTCTCTACAAAAGCCGCCTACATAAAGTACTGGGATATCCTATTTTAAAAATTTTTCCTGTGGTATTGTTTGTTATTGTCTGTAGATGGGGAGAAATTGCATATTGCTAATTTCTTCTGGGAGGGTCAGTAAGGTATGATCTCTATGAGATGGGTATCAGACAGTTTTATTTCTGTACTTCAAGTTAAATTGTACACTTCTCTTTTATTGTCTTTGCTGCACCTCTCCCATTTTAATTTTGTATACCTTTATTTCCTATTATTGTTAAGGAAGTAAGTGTGGTCATGCCTCTCCTTCTTTCTCCCTTTGTTTCCCCTTCTCCCTGACCCTTGTCTCCTGTCTTGTGAGAGTTCAGGATTTAAAAATATATTTCATATTTTCTTCACTATCAACCAAATTTCGAGTCCCTCTGAGAGTCAGGATATCCAAAATCTTATTTTAGAGTTACTTCTCTCATCCAACTCTGTGGTTAGTTGTTCTTTTACTGCTTTGACTCAAGAAAGCAGATGAGTCTATTGTTGCTCTCTAGATCTGCTATGGCATTTTCAATTAATGAATCCACCAACAGACTCTTTAAACATTCAGCAAAATTAGCAGGATACAAAATGAGTATGAACAATTCAGAACGTTTTCTATACTCATATGACATAAAATCAAGAAAACAATCCCATTCATAGCAGCCTACATAGTAGGAATAAACCTAACCAAGGACTTGACAAACCTCTACAATGAAAATTATAAAACACTGAAGAAATTGTATAAGATACTAGAAGATGGAAAGACTTGCCATGTTCATGTAATAGTAGAATTAATATGGTTAAAGTCATCAAAGTCCCCAAATCATTATAGAAATTCAGTGTAATCCCCAACAAACTATAAATGGTACTATTTGCAGAACTCAAAAAAGCAATCCTTAAGGTTTTATGGAACCACAAAAGACCCTGAATGGCCAAAGCAATCCTAAGCAAAAAGAGCAATGCTGGAGCCATCACAGTATTTGATTTCAAAGTATAACACAGTGTCATAGTAATATAAGCTAAAATCATTTGGCAGAAAAAGAGAAATATATACCATTGGAATAGAATAGTTACTCAGAAATAAATCCACACATTTAAGGTCACCTTATAATTGTCTGCTGAAAGCCGATCCAGGAGCCATCTTGGGACTGCAGTGGGGTGGAGCCTACAAAAACTGGAAACAGATCTGTGAGTTTGTAGCTAGGTCTGCGTGGACCTGTCCGACCTAGCAAGTCTGTGGAAAGTCAGAAACTGGGAGCATTTTGCCCAGGGGGAAAGCAGATTAGAGAGGTTGGAGAGGGCTGGGCTCTCCACAGCTCTGTGAGTCCTGAGTCTGGCAGGGACTGAACAAATTGGCTACAGTTGGCAGGAAGGTTAGAAGTGGATATGAGGGATATTGCTCTCAGCTCACCCAGTCACCAAGTCCAGGACCCACCACGTTCCTGAGGTCCACCCAGGCTGGCACAAGTCAAGTCTGGCACCAGCCTTGTCCCCGATTCATCCCATATCTGGTATCCACCAATCCTATCCAGGACCTGCCAGGTCTGGCATCAGTCAGGTGCCCAATAGGGGCCTCCAGATCCCCAGTCCCCAGGCTCCCAACAACTTCCTGTCCCTCAAGATGGCCCATTTCTCACAGCTTTGCAGCTGCCCTTCAGGTCCTGGTGACTGGCTTTGACTCACCCAGCAGAGAACAGGTAGCCCCCAACATGTCTGGGCACCAACTTGCCCCACATGCTACTTAGCCTTCAGACCAGCCCAGTTCAGCACATAGCTTCAAAGCTGACCTGCAGGTCCCAGAGCCCAGATTTGATCCAACCATCTGCTTGGCTAATAGACCTGCCCAGTCCAACACACATTTTCACAGCAGACTCAAAGATTGTGGCAACCAGATCCTAGTACCCAGCCCCTATTTGGTGATAACATGATTCTACATTTAGAAGACCCAAAAAAGTCCACTGAAAAATTTCTTGAAATCATAAACAAATTCAGCAAATTAGCAAGATATAAAATTAACACCTACAAATCAATTGAGTTCCTATACACCAATGACAAATTAGCTGAAAGAGAAATAAAGAAAACTATGTTATTCACAATATCCTCAAAAAAAATAAAATATTGGGAATCAATTTAATAAAACAGGTGAAAAGCCTCTATAATGAAAACTACAGAACACTAAAGAAAGAAACTGAAGAAGACCTTAGAAAGTGGAAATAGTCCCATGGTCTTGGATAGGCAGAATCAATATTGTCAAAATGGCCAGTCTACCAAAAGTGCTATATAACTTTAATGCAATTCCCATTAGAATTCCAATGATATTCTTCTTATAAATAGAAAAAGCAGTCTCGAAATAATTTGGAAAAATAAGAGACTCAGAATAGCCAAAGCAATCCTCAGTGAGAAAAGTGAAGCAGGAGGCATCACAATACCAGACCTTATATTATACTACAGAGCTATAGCAACAAAACAGCATGACATTGGCACAAAAATAGAATTTAAGACAAATGGAACAGAATAGGAGACACAGACACAAATTCACATAAAAACAGTTATCTTGTATTAGACAAAGGTCCTATAAACATGCTTTGGAGAAAAGATAGCCTTTTCAACAAATGGTGCTGGGAAAACTGAAAATCCATATGTAGTAGATAGAAATTAAACCCCTATCTCTCACCCTGCACAAAACTCAGTTCAAAATGGATCAAGGACCTTGGCATTAGACCAGAGAACCTGCACATACTAGAAGAAAACCTAGGCCCAATGCTCTGTCATGTTGGCTTATGAACCCACTTTCTCAGTAAGACTCCTAAGCACAAGAAGTAAAATCAAGAATCAATCAATGGCATGGCATCAAATTCAAAAGCCTCTTTGCAGCAAAGGAAACAATAAAGAACCTGAACAGAGAGCCTACAGAATGGGAGAAAATCTTTACCACCTGCACCTCAGATAGAGCATTAATGTTCAGGATATACAAAGAACTCAAAAAACGTAACACCAAAAAAAAAAAAAAGAAAAGAAAAAAGAAAAAACAAACAAATAAACCAATTGATAAATGGGCTAGGGAGCTGAACAGACATTTCACAGAAGAAGAAATACAATTGATCAATAAATATATAAAAACAGTTCAACATCTCTAGCAATTAGAGAAAAGCAAATCAAAACTACTAAAAGATCTCATCTCACTCCAATCAGAATAACACTTATCAAGAGAATAAGCAATGATAAATGTTGGCGAGGATGTGAGGAGAAAAGTACACTCATACATGGCTGATAAAACTAAATTGGTGCAACAATTATCCAAAGTAGTTTGGAGATTCCTAAGAAAACTTGGAATGGTACCACCATTTGACCCAGGTATCTCGCTCCTTGGCTTATACCCAAAAGACTTAAAATCAGCATACTACAGTGACACAACCACAACAATGTTTACAGCAGCTCAACTCACAATAGTTAAGCCTTGGAACCAACCTAGGTGTTCTTCAACAGATCAATGGGTAAAGAAAATGTGATATATACACACAATGGAATATTACTCAGCCATAAATAAGAATGATATCATGGAATTTGTTGGGAAATGGACAGAACTGGAGAATATCATGCTAAGAAAAGTAAACCAGTCCCAATAAACCAAAGATCAAATGTTCTCTCTGATATGTGGATGCTAATCCATAACAAGGGAGGGTAAGGAGGGGAAGTACAGAAGTTCATTGGATTAGTCAAGGAGAATGAAGGGAAGGGAGAATAGATGGGAGTAGGAAAAACAGTAGAATAAATTAGACATAACTTTCCTATGCTCATTTATGAATACACAACCAGTGTAACTCTACATCATGTCCAACCACAAGAATGGGCCCCAAATTTTAATGGGTTGTAAACCATGTATGCATAATATGTTAAAATACACTCTACTGTCATGTGTATCTAAAAATAGCAAATAAAAAATTAAAGTCACCTTATTCTTTTTTGTTGTTTTTGGGAACTGGAGATTGAATCCAGAGGCACTTTACTATTCATCCCCATCACCAGGCCCTGGCTTTTTTTTTTTTTTTTTTTGAGACAAGTTCTTTTTAAGTTGCTTAGGTGGTCCTCACTAAGTTGCTGAGACTATTCTCCAATCCTCCTATCTCAGTCTCCTGAGTCACTGGAATTATAGACATACACCACCATGACTGGATAAAGTCACCTTATTCTTGACAAAGTTGTCAGTAACATGTTATTAAATCAACAATCTCTTCAATGAATGTTGCTTGGAAAATTGGATAAGCACATGTGAAAGGTCAAAATTTGATCCCTGCCTTTCAACCCGTACAAAATTCTGGGAAATGCAAATGAAAGCTACCTTGAGATTCCTCCTCACCTCATTCAGAATTTTATTATAGAAATTAAAAATAACAAATACTGGAAATGAATTGAAGAAAAAATCATTATACACAGTTGGAAACATAAATGAGTACAGTCATCTTTAAGAACAGTGAAGCCAAATGACAAAAGTAAAAGAGGAAGTATTTAAGAAAGAGAAGGGCAAGATGACTATGTAAAATAGGGAGAGAGAATGGCAAAAGATGGTATTAAGGAAGGTGGATATAATTAAAACTTGATATATACATGCATCTAAATTCACAATGATGCTCATTAATTTATATTATTAATATGAGTTAATATTTGTTGAAAGTGGTGAATGTTATCATTGCTTTGAACTTCTCTGGACAGCTGTGACATTTCCCTTGTGAATTTCTCAGTGCAAAGCCTCTGATAGAAGACTGTCCATTTGATGGTGACCCCTGTTAAGAGGCAGAATTCTGTACTTGTCATGACATTTGTTAGTTCAATAGCCTTGCCAGCTGCCTGAAGGTAGAAGAGATATGGGCTCAGGCTGATAAGTCCAATTAAGCTGTTTTTCTCACAACTACACTTTATTTATCTTGAAGAAGCATTCTCACAGTAAATCTTTTTGATGTTTAAACCTATATAATAAACGTGTGAAGCCTACTTGTGTACAGTCTTTCTCCTGTTAAGAATTTGGTCCATTGAGTCCTGTTTTTTCTATATTTGTGTCTGTCTTTTTTCCAATTCCCTCATCAGTCTGGGTTTGAGGACACTGAATAAACGTCATGATGGCTGTGACAAATATTTGCTTAATTATTGGAATTGGGGATTGCACCTTTTAGTAGATATTGAACCCAATGTTGCTTTGACACTGACTATATGCTCAGTTCTTTTAAAAATGTTTCATTTTGAGACAGAGTCCTCATAAGTTACTGAGTTAGGACTTGAACTTGTGGTCCTCCTTCCTCAGACAACCAAGTTGCTGGAATTATTGGTAAGCATCAATGTGCCAGGATGTTTAATAAATCATAACAAATATTGTGATTGACCCAATTGAAATGATTTAGAGCTCTTCAGTCTTAACTAATTATGTATCATCTTGGACATGTGTGTAAGATTTCTTCTACATGGCATTGATTAAATCACATAATAGTCACTCTTTTAAAATTAGTACATTATGGTTGTATAAAATATTGGTCTTTGTTTTGATATAATTATGCAGACATGAGATATAATTTGCTATAATTTCATCTCCAGTACTTTGCTTCCCTCCTCTTACCTCCCCCATCTCTAATCCTCTATCATACCTGTCTTTATCAATCTTTCCTTTATGAAGTGCAGCTGTTTTATTACTGTTTTATACATATACATAAAGGTGATAATCACTGTGATATGTTCATATATGTAACATAATTTGGTCAATTTCATTCCACCATTCTTCCCTTTCCCCATCCCTCCTTCCACCCCATCAAGATCCCCTTCTCCTTTCATATTTTTCCCTCTCATTTTCTCTTAATTTGCTTTAGGTTCTGCATGAGAGAAATATTCAACTCTTGATTTTCCAAGTCTGGCTTACTTTGCTTAACATGATGTTCTGCAGTTCCATCCATTTACCAGCAAATGTCATAATCCCATTATTCTTTATGGCTGAGTAAAACTCCATTGTGCATATATAAAACACAATTTGTATCCATTCATCTTTTTATGGGCACCTAGAATTATTGCATAACACAGCTATTGTGAATTGTGCTTATGTAAATACTGATGTGGTTTTATCACAATAGCATGCTGATTTTAGTTCTTGTAGATAAATACTGAGGAGTGCAATAGCTGGTACATGTAATAGTTCCATTGATAGTCTTTTGCAGGATTTCCATACTTCTTTCTAGAGAGATTGTACTAAATTGCAGTCCAACCAATACAAGACTATATATTTCTCACTCACATCTTTGTCAGTGTTTATTAATATTTATGTTCTCTATAATTGCCATTCTTACTGGAGTGAGGTGAAATATAAATGTAGTTTTATTTGCATTGCCTGATTGCTAGAGATGTTGAAAGTTTTTTTCATATATCTGTGGGTCATTTGTATTTATTTGAGAAATATCTGCTTAGCTCTTTTGCCCAAATTAATTAATTTATTTGGGTTCTTTGATATTTTTAATTTTGTGCCTTTTATATAAAATTCTGGATATTAATTCCCTGTTAAAAGAATAGGTGACAAAGACATCCTCACATTTCATTGCCTCTACATCTTCCTGTTTCTTTTTCTATGGAGAATTTTTTTTAAAAATTTGATGTCATTATATTTGTTGATTCTTTAATATCTTACACTTTAGAAGTCTTTTAAGGAAGTCAGTGTCTATGCCATTGTGCTGGAGTGTTGAGCCTGTTCTCTTCGAGTCATTGCAGAGTTTCTGGTCTGATCAAATCCCTATGTCCTTTTTCGACTTTGAGTTGAATTGTTTTGCACTGTGTCATTCTTTTACATATGGATATCCAGTTTTCCCACTGCTGTGTGTTAAAAAGGATATCTTTTCTCCAAAAATGTTTTTGGAAAAACTGCCAAGTATTAGATAACTGCATCTATGTGCAGTTGTCTCTGTGTCTTATATTCTATTCCGTTGATCTTCATGTCTGTTTTGGTGCCAAGACCTTGTTATTTTTATAACTATTGATCAGAAATATTATTTGAGATTTGACGTTATGATGTCTCCAGGATTGCACTTTACACTTAGGATTACTTTAGCTGTTCTACATCCCTGATTATTCCAAACAAATTTTAGAACTGTTTTTACTAGTTCTATGAAGTTCTTATATATTATAGACATGGTCTTTATTTTTTTTGTCCTTTATTATATACTGTGTTGTGAAGTTCACATACCCTGTCTTCAGGGCCTGAAATCTGTTACTGACACTTTCAGTGGAATCTGTATCTTATTCATTGATTCTTTCATTTCCAAGTACTCATATTGGTTTCTTTTTAGTATTTATATTTATTTATTGAAATTATCTTTCACCTCCTGTATTTGTTCTTTATTCACTCCTTTTTCTTTTAGCTCATTGAACTTTTTAATAATCAATATTTATAGGCATTCTGTGGAATTTCACCAACTTCCATATCTGTTGGTTCTTTTGTTGGGGGATTGTTGATTTGGGGGAAGACTCATTTCCCCATTTCCTCATATTTCAGACATCTTTGATTTGTGCATCTGTTGAAATGGATTCTCCTCCCCTTTTATGCATGTTTTCCTTGATGTGTTGTTATGTTTTCTCTAGTAAGTCCTGTGTTGTTGATAACATTTAGTTTTAACACTAAGACTTAGCATAATCCAAGTGTTAATTTCAACCTTAAATGCCACTCCGTTTTCTGCTCTAGAACTTAATTTACTTTATTCTTGGAGAGCTCTGTTCCAGAACTTTTTCTAGATGACTCTTTGTTTTTGTATAAGTAGATGTCCAGGAGTTGTATCTGAGATTCCTCTCTAACTGTTCATGCTTGGGGTCTGGTCATTGGTTTGAGATTTTCCTCTCCCATATTCTATATATTAAAATATCCTTGGAGCTTTTGTCAGGATAGTTTATATGTGGAGAAAGGTTTGACATCACTTGCTTGAGTTGTAAATGTAGCTCAGGACCAGGGTCTCTACCTTATATACTTGTATTAATAACTGCAATATGTATGGTAGGGGACAGGAATTATATAAACTAAGTAATTCTCACAATCCCTTAGGTGAAAATAAAATGAGGTAGGAAGACAAGAGCCCAGTTTCAAATATTTAAAAATTGCACAAAGATGACAGAGGAAAGAGGTAACAGGTGATGGCTACAAAGAAGGGACAATAAAAATTCACTAAATGTCATAAAGTTAATAAAACAGAGAGGAAAAGGGAACAAGCAATTGGCTATTGGGGGGAAAAGGGAAGAAAGAATAAAAAGAGGCATAAAAACAAAAATGAGAACAAAAAACCAAATGAATCCAAAAGAAACCCATAGTAAACTGATGTGACAATGTCTAATCAAGCCTCAACAACAAATAGGTGAAGAAAAAAATGATAGAAAAAATCATAAAGATGAATATATATATATATATATACATATATATTCAGTACAGCAAGAACCCAAAAATACACATTGGAAATAGAAATAAAGGTAAAAGAAATGAGAAAAAATTCTTAATGAAAATAAAGGACTTGTTTCCACTGAGGTGGCCAAAATAATTGACAAAATGGAAGTTCACTGCCTATGCTGTTTTTCCCTTCTTTGCATTTAATTTTGAGTAATATTCCCCTTGGATTAAGGGCTGGGGGTTGTTAGATCTGAAATGTTTTCATTTCTCACTAAGCTAGTAGCTGGTGTGTCCTGGAACCGAAGTTGGTTGTATTATCTCTGATTCCCTTCTTGAAGTATAAGGTAGAACACAATGGGGAGTACTGTCAATTGCAGTTTGACCTGGACAGGCTACTACTGTCTACTCACAGAGTGGGTCTGATTCAGAGTTCTAAATGGTAAGTTTCAGTTCTGGTCTTCCTTTGGAAATTTATCAGGTTATATTTATTCTTGAGAGATTAAATCTATATCCCTGTTGCTAAGCATATGCTGATCTTTGTTGACTGTCTGGGTCTCAGTGACCTCAAAAATATTCCACTCAGGGTGGGGAGACTAATTAGCCATATGTTTCACATATTCCATCTCCATGAATGTGGACTTCCCAGGATCAAACCTGGAGTGCTGAGGCATGTGACTGACAAGGTCCTGGCCTGTGGCCAATTGGTCACATGAGCTACCACAAAAAAAGGGAATGTCTCTTTTCCATTAGTTATCCCCAGTATGGATACTCTTGGGCACAGTCTTCTCTGTATCTGTTTCAGTTTTGCAAAGTTATGCACTCTGGACACAATGGCAGTCATTTCGTTAACTGTATAGATACACTTTTCCTGAATTCCCATTCCTCTGACAATGAAAGGTGGTGTGCAGTCACTTGCAAATGGCTATCCCCTCAACTCTCTCCTCACCAGTGTGGAGATTAGGAGTATTTTTCATCAGCAGATGGCCCTCCATCTCTGGATCAGCCTCTCTCTTGGTTCTACAGGTTCTTCCCCACCAAATTTATTCACGGTGTTTTTGTTGTTTGTTTTCATTTGTTTCTTTCTGCTTATGTGATTCTTCCCCTCTGTAATAAATTGAAAACACTGATGCTGATGCTACTTCTGCCATCAAAGTTGGTACATTTCTACCATATTATTTCGTGTTCTGTATTCGATGCTCCTGAATTTCTGTATTTCTATGATTATTTTACAGTCCAAAATTGAATTATGGTGAAATCCTTTAGTCATCTAACTCATTGGGAAGCAATACTATTGCTTCTTAAATCTGTAGACAAGGAGAAACTGGAACGTTCTCTCTAAACTGTCATCTTACTCACTCCTAAATGCGTTAACTTTCTAAAGAGCTTCAACGTATTTTGGGGGCTTTAAATATCTATTTTATTTCTTTTTTTGTTTGTTTGTTTCTTAGGTTTTTTATTAATTTATTTTTTTGTAAACAAATGGAATACATCTTGTTTCTCTGTTTCTAAATGAAGTAGAGGCATACCATATGCGTAATCATACATTTACCTAGGGTAATAGTTTTTGATACATTCCGTTATATATTCCTTCCCCACCCCACCCCTCTTTTCCCTCTGTACAGTCTGTCCTTCCCCCATTCTTGCCCACCTCCAACCCTCCATTATGTGTCATCATAAGCTTATCAGCGAGATCATTCGTCATTTGGTTTTTTGAGATTGATTATCTCACTTAGCATGATATTCTCCAATTTCACCCATTTGCCAGCAAATGCCATAATTTTATTATTCTTTTTGACTGAGTAATATTCCATTGCATATATATATACTGTGGTTTCTTCATCCATTCATCAATTGAAGATCATGGAGGTTGGTTCCACAATCTGGCTATTGTCAATTGAGAAGCTATGAACATTGATGAGGCTGTATCTCTGTAGTATGCTGATTTTAAGTACTTTGGGTATAGGCCAAGGAGTAGGACAGCTGGGTCAAATGCTGCATCCATTCAAAGTTTTCTAAGGAATCTCCACACTGCTTTCCAGAGTGGCTGCACTAATTTGCAGTCCCACCAGCAATGTATGAGTGTACCCATTTCCCCACATCCTCGCCAACACCTATTGTTGCTTGTATTCTTGATTATCGCCATTCTAATTGGGGTGAGATGGAATCTCAAGGTAGATTTTATTTGCATTTCTCTTATTACTAAAGATGGTGAACATTTTTTCATATATCTGTTGACTGCTTTTAGATCTTCTTCTGTGAAGTGTCTGTTCATTTTCTTAGCCCATTTTTTGATTGGGTTATTTGTATTCTTGGTGTAGAGTTTTCTGAGTTCTTTATACATTCGGGAAATCAGTGCTCTATCTGAAGTATGAGTGGCAAAGATTTTCTCCTACTCTGTAGGTTCTCTCTTCACAATGCTGATACTTTCCTTTGCTGAGAGAAAGCTTTTTAGTTTGAATCTATCCCAATTATTGATTCTTGATTCTATTTCTTGTGCTATGGGAGTCCTGTTAAGGAAGTCTGATCCTATGCCGACATGTTGAAGATTTGGACCTACTTTTTCTTCTGTAAGATGCAGGGTCTCTGGTCTGATTTCAAGGTCCTTGATCCATTTTGAGTTGATTTTTGTGCAGGGTGAGAGTTACAGTTTAGTTTCATACTGTTGCATATGGAATGCCAGTTTTCCCAGCACCATTTGTTGAAGAGGCTATATTTTCTCCATTGCATATTTTTGGCACCTTTGTCTAGTATGAGAAAATTGTATTTATTTGGGTTTGTGTCCATGTCCTCTATTCTGTACCATTGATCTACCTGTCTATTTTGGTACCAATACAATGCCGTTGTTGTTACTCTTGTTTTGTAGTATAATTGCAGTTCTGGTATTGAGATACCCCTGCTTCACTCTTCCTGCTAAGGATTGCTTTAGGTATTCTGGGCTCTTATTCTTCCAGATGAATTTCATGATTGCTTGCCCTATTTCTGTAAGTTGCATCATTGGAATTTTAATTGGAATTGCATTGAATCTGTATAGCACTTTTGGTAGTATGGCCATTTTGACGATATTAATTCCGCCTATCCAAGAACATGGGAGATCTTTCCATCTTCTAAGGTTTTCTTTAATTTCTTTCTTTAGTGTTCTGTAGTTCTCATTGTAGAGGTCTTTCACCTCTTTTTTTAGATTGATTCCCAAGTATTTTATTTTTTTCGAAGCTATTGTGAATGGGGTATTTTTCCTAACTTCTCTTTCTGAAGATTCACCACTTATGTATAAAAATGCATTGGATTTATGAGCATTTATTTTATATCCTACTAATTTACTGCATTCACTTATGAGTTCTAAAAGTTTTCTGGTGGAATTTCCAGGTTCCTCTAAGTATATAATCAAGTCATCAGCAAATAGGGATAGTTTGAGTTCTTCTTCTCCTATTCATATCTCTTTAATTTCTTTGATCTGTCTAATTGCTCTAGCTAGAATTTCGAAGACAATGTTGGATAGAAGTGGTGAAAGAGGGCATCCCTGCCTTGTTCCAGTTTTTAGAGGGAATACTTTCAGGTTTTCACCATTTAGAATGATATTGGCCATGGGCTTAGCGTAGATTGCCTTTACAATGTTAAGGAATGTTCCCACTATCCCTATTTTTTCTAGTGTTTTGAGCATGAAGGGATGCTGTATTTTATCAAATGCTTTTTCTGCATCTATTGAAATAATCATGTGATTCTTAACTTTAAGTCTGTTGATATGGTGAATAATATTTATTGATTTCCGGATGTTGAACCAACCTTGCATCCCTGGGATGAAACCCACTTGATCATAGTGCACTATCTTTTTAATATATTTTTGTATGCAATTTGCTAAAATTTTGTTGAGAATTTTTGCATCTATGTTCATTAAGGATATTGGTCTGAAATTTTCTTTCCTTGATGTGTCTCTGTCTGGTTTACGTACCAGGGTGATATTGGCTTCATAGAATGAGTTTGGGAGGGTTCCCTCCTCTTCTATTTCATGGAATACTTTGAGGAGTATTGGAATGAGCTCTTCTTTAAAGGTTTTGTGGAACTCGGCTGAGAACCCATCTGGTCCCAGACTTTTCTTTGTTGGTAGGCTTTTGATGACTTCTTCTATTTCATTACTTCAAAATGATCTATTTAAATTGTGTATGTCCTACTGGTTCAGTTTAGGTAATTCATATGTCTCTAGAAACCTGTTGATGTCTTTGAGATTTTCTATTTTGTTGAACTATAGTTTTTCAAAATAGCTTCTAATTATGTTTTGTATTTCACTCGTGTTTGTTGTGATATTAGTAATGTGAGTTTTCTCTCCTTCTCTTTGTTAGTGTGGCTAAGTGTTTATCAATTTTATTTATTCTTTTCAAGGAACCAACTCTTTATTTTGTTAATTTTTTCTATTGTTTCTTTACTTTCAATTTCATTGATTTCAGCTCTGATTTTAACTATTTTCTGTCTTTTTCTACTTTTGGTGTTGCTGTTCTTCTCTTTCTAGGTCTTTGAGCTGTAGTGTTAGGTTGCTTATTTGTTGATTTTTTCTTCTTTTATTGAATGTGCTCCATGAAAAAAAATTTTCCTCTGAGTACTGCTTTCATAGTTTCCCACAGATTTTGGTATGATATATCTTTGTTCTCATTTACCTCTAAGAATTTTTTGTTTGGGGCATAGATATTTATGATTGTTATGTCTTGCTGATTTATGCTTCACTTACACAGTATGAAATGTACTTCTTCATCCTTTGTGACGAACTTTGGCTTGAAGTCCACATTATCTGATATGAGGATGGATACTGCTTCTTATTTGCTGAGTTCATGTGCATGGTATGTTTTTTCTCATCCTTTCACCTTTAGTCTGTGGGTATCTCTTTTTATGAGATGAGTTTCTTCTTGCAGGCAGCAAATTGTTGGATCTTTCTTTTTAATCCAATCTGCCAGTGTATGTCTTTTGATTGATGAGTTCAGGCCATTTACATTCAGGGTTATTATTGAGATATGATTTGTATTCCTGGTCAGTTGGCTCATTTTTGTTTTTGTTTTTGTTTTTGTTTTTTTTGTTTGACATGACTTGGTTTCTCCTTTATTTGGCTTTTCCCTTAGGATAGTTCCTCCTTTTGCTGATTTACATCATTGTTTTTCATCTCTTCCTCATGGAAAATTTTGCTGAGAATGTTCTGTAGCGCCTGCTTTATTTTTGTAAATTCTTTTAGCTTTTGTATAATGGAAGGATTTTAGTTCATCATCAAATCTGAAGGTAAGTTTTGCTGGGTATAAGATTCTTAGTTGGCATCCATTTTCTTTCAGAGCTTGAAAAATATTGTTCCAGGCCCTTCTAGCTTTTAGGGTCTGGGTTAAAAAATCTGCTGATATCCATATTGGTTTCCCCCTGAATGTAATTTGATTTTTTTTTCTCTTGCAGTCTTTAAAATTCTGTTTTTATTTTGTATGTTAGGTATTTTTATTATAATATGCCTTGGTGTGGGTCTATTGTAATTTTGTATATTTGCAATCCTACAAGCCTCTTGTATTTGATTTTAGATTTCATTCTTCAGATTTGGGAAATTTTCTGATATTATTTCATTGAATAGATTGTTCATTCCTTTGGTTTGTGTCTCTGCGCCTTCCTCTATCCTAATAATTCTTAAATTTGGCCTTTTCATGATATCCCATAATTCTTGTAGATTCTGTTCATGATTTCTTACCATCTTCTCTGTTTGGTCAACTTTGTTTTCAAGGTTAATATTTTGTCTTCATTGTCAGAGGTTCTGTCTTCCAGTTGTTCTATACTATTGATTATGCTTTCTATGGAGTTCTTAATTTGGTTTATTGTTTCCTTCAGTTCAAGGATATGTGTCTTTTTTTTTCAGTATCTCTAACTCTTTATTGAAATGATCTTTTGCTTCCCGCATTTGCTTTTTTAACCGTTGAGTGATGCGATCGTTCAAAGTCTGCATTTGCTCTTTCAGCTCATTGTTTGCTTCTCTGATCATTTTAATTATGTACATTCTGAACTTCCTTTCTGACATTTCTTCTGCCATACTGTCATTGGATTTTATTGCTGTAGCATCTAGATTTATTTGGGACACTTTCTTCCCTTGTTTTCTCATATTGCTCAGGTATCTGTAGTAGTGAAAATCTGAGATATTACAGATTTCCTCTATTGACTAATATTGTCTCTGTAGATTTCCAGTAACTCACCTCTTAGCCTTCAGTAGCCTGACGTCTTGGAGGAACTTGATAATGCAGTGCTCCACTAGGAAGCTGCCCCTCTAGGGGTGGTGGCCTTCAGGTGGGGTATATTCCCTATCAGTGGGCAGAGGCACCTCCTCTTGTTTACTGATGGTCAGCCAAAGGGGGAGTAGACTGCCGACTGGGGCATGTCTGATCTGGGCCTAGGTCTATGGTCTACTGCTCTGGTGGGAAAGCCTTGTCCAGAGAGGAAGACTCACCCGGTGGGGAAGTTTCACTGGGCAGCTCTCCTCTGAGAAGTTCCCTTCAGTCCAGAACTATCACCTGGACTGGGCAGCCCTCCTCTGCAATGTTCCCAGGGGTCCCAATCTACCACCTGGGCTGGGAGCCTGGCCCTGTGAGGGACTCCCTGGCTTAGTGACCCTCCTCTGCTATATTCTCTGGGGACTGGAGCTACCATCTTGGCCTTGGACCCTCACTCTGCGTTGAATCCTCTCACTGTGCAGCCCTCCTCTGCAATGCTCCCGGTTGACTGGGTTCTTGGCTCCATCAGGGGAGTCTCACTGGGCCACTCTACTCCACAAATTTCCCTGTGTTCCAGGACTATTGCCCCATCTGGGAGCCCGATCAGTGGGAGAGACTTCCCCATTAGCTCTGAGTTGATCCCAAGTCTCTCAATACTCCCCCTTCTTGACTCCTGATTCCTGTCAAAGGTCCTCTAACCTCCTCTAGGTGTCTCAGGAAGGGAACTGCCCTTCCAATGATGATGGCCACACCCTCAGGAATAATTCAAAATGCCTGCACCAGCTTATGAAGATGGTGGGAAGCCCCAGAGAGGGTGCACTGAGTCAGCACAGAGGCAATTGCAGTGTCCCTCAGCAGTAGGGGAGCAGGCAGGCAGGCTCAGCAATAACGCCGACCTCAGTGTGGGGCCCACCTGGCTCACCCTCTGGCTAGCTCCATGATGCAGGTGGGCTAGCTCATCTGCCAGCTTGCTCTGCAATGACAACAGGACTTCCGTGTGGTGGTTCGGCGGAGTCGCTCAGTGATGATGTCTGACCTCGGTGGAGGGATTGCTCAGTGATGGCATCCGACTTTAGCCTGGTGGTTTGGTGTGTTGGGTGCCCTCTGGCTCCACGATGCAGGCGGCCTGCCTCACCTGCCAGCTTGCTCCGTGACTGCGACTGACCAGTGATGGCACCCAACCTCCTCTATTTTATTTCTTTACCAATAATTCCTCACTCCAGTCATCTGTTGGTCTTGGTTTCACTTCAATTTTCACAGTGCCCCCTACTTTTTCCTGTTTGTGATTTGAAAAAGGTAAAATAGATACTAGTCCTTTAAATATCCTGGATAAGATAGAACGTAATAAAATCTTCTCTTCCTCCCCCAATTGGAAGAAAGAAATCAGCAACAGGGCTATTGTCTTGTGTGTTGTATGACTTTATTTATAATCTCTAATAAAAATAAATATGGGTTTGCAGCACCCACCAGCTTTCTTGAGCAGTACCTGCTGCTACTTTGTTCTTGAGATATGAATCATACCCTTTTCCCTCAGCCTGGTGTCTGAATTATACAGACAATAGACATTCAAGTGCCCCACAGATATGATATACATTTTAAATTGATTGGCTCCACTATTTCTGTTTCACAGGAAATCTAGCATTGAGTAGTCATCTTCTCCAAACCAAGGCTACACACTGGAGAGTGTAGATTACATGCTAAGCAAAAGCACCCTGAAATTTCCTATTATTTTGAATGTGGATCTTTAAAACTTGGGTGTTTGCTTTGTTGCTGTAGATCTCTACTTGTTTGTTAAGTCTAGTATAGGATAATTTTTTCAAATTTTGTTTTATTCTTATTTTGTTTCCATAGAAAAATAACACATTATATTTTCTTAGTCTGATATTTTGATGACAGCATTTCTTATTAAGTTGATTTTATACTGATGATAATGCTGGTTATGATCATGATGCTGATGTTCACCTTAACATCTACAAAGTGCTTGTGTTTTCACATACCAAATTTGGTTGACTTACATGCATTATCACACTTAATATTTATGAGTATTATCATTCTATTTTATAGAAAAATATCTCTGAAGCAAATAAAATTTAAGTAATCATCTCAAGGACACTTAGGCAGTAGATGATAAACCAAAAATTAAATTTAGGTCTTCCTACTACTAGATCCCATTGTGCTAATAACTAGGGTATACTCTTAAGGTAATTAAAATCACATTTAAAAGTGAAAGTATAGTATATTAGTAGTTGTAAATGCAGAAAGAAACAACCATCAACTTTGAATTAGTCAGGATTCTCCAGAGAAACAAACCATTAGGATATATGAGGGGATTTATTAGAATTAGTTCATATAATCATAGAAGATTAGTAATTCTATGATAAGCTGTATACATGCTAGAGAACCAGAGAAACCAGAAGTGTGACTCAGTCCACCTCTGGAAGTCTCATAACTAGCAAAGATAGTATGAAACTCTCAGAGTCTAAAGACCAAAACTTAGAACTTCGATATCCAATGGCAGGAAGAGAAGAATTCATGAGAGAGAGAGAGTGAGAGAGAGAGAGAGAGAGAGAGGGGGAGAGAGAGAGAGAGAGAGAGAGAGAAGGAGAAGAAAAATGAGGAGGAGGAGGAGGAGGAGGAGGAGGCGGAAAGGAGAGGCAAGAAGGAAGGGACGGGGAAGGAGATGAGTATTTATACATCTTTAGTAAATAATAAATATGTGTTTCTATTATTTGAACTCATAAAGACAATGATTTCATCTTTTCTTCCCCTTGGAATCATACTTCCTCATTGTAGTATTAAGGTAAAAATACCAAAATTCATTGGTCATATAGGAATTGCTTTAAATAGGTGCTTTAAACTATGTAATTCCATAATAAAAATATTATTAAATAAAGAAAACATTAATATTTATTACTTGAAGTGTTGTAGTGGTTAGAACTTTAATATCTTCCAGTCACAGTATTTCCTAGTTACTTTATTTTCTGCTACATTTAGAATTGTTACTTCTCTTGATTTTCTCCATGTTTTTTCTGTAGTCCAGGCCAACATGTTCAACATGAGTCAACATGATCAAAATGAGTTTTGCCTGACCTTGTATCATACTCTATCTCAAAACTATTACAACAGCTCTGGTAGTGAGTTCATAAGAAAAATATTTGATTATATTATGTGATTATATTACCATAATTGCAAATGTTTAGAATATCATGGCTTTAACAGGGGCATGCTATTAGCATTTTTTGGCAAAGATTATTCCCTTTATTATGAAGGGAAAGTAAATTTGTTGGATGTGTATTGTTTCTTGGGAATTTGATCAAAAATCTTAAAGAGAAACTTCATAATAGAAGAGGAGCCTTTCATGTAGATCAGCCCTTCCTCTGTGTTTCACAAAGGAATAACTTACAACTTTCTTGGTTGCTCAGACAATGAGGAATCAGATACTTTAAAATAAGTATTTATTTGTATTGCTGAATGTAAAATAGGGAAAAAAAGGTACATCAGAATGATGGAAAGCAAAATAAAAATCAATGAGGATACACACACGCATGTAGTTTTCTAGCTTAGATATTCTTCAATAGCCAATTTTTGCACATTGATTTAGACTTAATATGCACTTACACATGCCCAAGATGTATGCTTACTGTTGGGGGCCGTCTTGGACAAGATGGTGCCTGGCAATGAGCCAAAGGGCACTGGATACCAAAATAAGGAAGTACCCATAAAGGTTGCTTGCCTACTATTTCCTTGGAGACTTATGACGTGTTGACGCCAGGCTCAAGGATTGGCTATCTAATATCATGCCGCGCGTGGACAGCTCATGATTCATATAGTGCTAGGTTGACATTCCTCTGCATGCTCTCCTGCGTGAGAGAAAGTTTTCCTATAATTGGCTGATAAGCTAGGAGCCTGGGGGAGGAGAGAGGGAGAGGGACAGAAGAAGGGAGATGGTAGTGGCAGAACAAAGGAGCAGGAAAAACAGGGAGGACGCAATAAATCTGGTCAACTGAAGATTGGTGGTGTCTCCTTTCTCCGCGCTGGTTCCGCTGGACGGAACAAGTGGTGGCCCAGACGGGGAGCTTCTTCCTCCTTCTGCGTCCTCCCACGTAAGTAACTTAAGGTAAGCTATAGGAAAACTAAGTAACTTTAGGTAGCTATAGGAAAACTGCAGCATAACCCCGGTAAAGGGAGGTCACATCACCCCGGTAAAGGGAGTCTGCATAACCCCGGTAAAGGGAGGCCACATAACCCCGGTAAAGGGAGTCTGTATCACCCCGGTAAAGGGAGGCCACATAACCCCGGTGAAGGGAGTCTGCATAACCCCGGTAAAGGGAGGCCACATAACCCCAGTAAAGGAAGGCCACATAACCCCGGTGAAGGGAGTCTACATAGCCCCGATAAGGGAGGTCTCGTAGCTCCAGGATGGGGTCACAAGTGTCTAGAAATCATATGATAGGAATCATACAAGATGTACTTAAGGCTAATGGAACTGCTGTAAAACGATCTACTGTAACAGCATATGTAACTACACTGGCCAAGGTTAGTCCTTGGTTTTTGGAAGAGGGAATCCTAAATATTCCACAATGGGAACATCATAAAGAGGATCTTATTAAAGCAGAAAAACAATCCCCGTTACCTAGAGGTACTTTTCCCATGTGGCAGCTCATTAAGGAATGTCTAACATCTGAGAGAGGCAGAGTAAAAACTTTAGTAGAAGAAGGAAATATGTGTCTGGAAGAGATAAAGAAACAACTAAGTGTAACTTCTCCTGAAGAGGAAGAAGAGGAGGAGGGGCTTACTGGGGAGGAATTAGAAAGAGCATCAAGGACACGGTCGCCCCCATCAGTTATATCGGGAAGGAATACCAATCCCTTCCTGGAGGCAGCCGCTCCCCCTCAAGCAGCCTGTCCCCTATATCCTCCAAAGTACCCTTGGGAGGAGTTATCTCATGCTGTAAATCAGATGGGTTTTTCACCAGCGAGGAGAAGAAACCCCCCTTAAGGAACCTCAGCAGTCCCAAAATTCTTCCCTGTACTAGAGGACCAAAATAGACAAAGATTCCACCAACCTCTGGATTTCAAAACAGTAAAAAAATTTAAGGAGGCAGTGGCTACATACGGTCCACAGGCCCCATTTACAATTAGTATGTTGGAATCAGTATCGGGGCTAAATCTAGTGCCGGAAGATTGGAAAAGGCTATGTAAAGCTGTGCTATCAGGGGGACAGTACCTAGTGTGGAAAACTGCATGGCAGGAAGCCTCATTAGAAATGGCACGTTGTAACGCTGCCACAGGCTTTCCTCAAAGAAATGTAGAAATGTTAACAGGGGAAGGAAACTATGAAGGTATTCAACAGCAGATTATTTATGATCCTGGAGTGTATGCACAAATTGCTGCTGCTGCCACTAAAGCCTGGAGGTTAATTCAAGGGACAGGAGATTTACAGGGGCAGTTGTCTAAGGTGATTCAGGGGAGTAACGAACCATTTGCAGATTTTGTTGATAGACTAATCCAAACAGCTGCTAGAGTGTTTGGGGATTCAGAACAAGCTATGCCCTTAATAAAACAATTAGCTTATGAGCAAGCAAATAGATGGTGTAAAGAAGCTATAAGACCATGGAAAAATAAAGATTTAAGTACATATATAAAGGTCTGCAGGGACTAAGGGGCTGGGTTTTCTGGAGGGGCCACTGAACCATTAAAGATAACATGGAAATCCAATAATCCTATCTGGGTCCCCAGTGGCCCCTTTCTAAAGAGAAAATAGAGGCGGCCCAGGAAATAGTTAATCAACAATTGAAGGAAAATCATATCATTCCTTCCACTTCCCCTTGGTATACACCCATCTTGTCATAAAAAAAAAAAAAATGGGGATTACATGTGGCCCCAGAAAAGGTGCAAACCCGCAGCCCTATTACCTTTCTAGGACATCAAATATTAGATACCTATGTTAGGCCACAAAAAATTAAATTAGCCACAGGAAAGCTTAAGACTCTAAATGATTTCCAAAAATTATTAGGTGATATAAATTGGGTAAGACCAAATTTGGGAATCACCACTGGTCAACTTAAGCCTCTGTTTGATATTCTCCAAGGATATTCAGACCCTACATCCCCCAGAATTTTAACTCCTGAAGATAGAATAGCCTTAAGGTTAGTAAAATAAGCTTTAGAAAATGCTCATAGTGATAGAGTTGATCTATCCTTGCCTTTTAGCCTCATAGTGTTAGATTCTGAATATACTCCTACAGGTCTGGGGTGGCAAACTGGACCCCTGATATGGATCCATTTGCCAGTGTCCCCAAAAAATGTTGTTTCCCCGTATCCTGTGATGGTAGCAAATCTAGTTACATTGGGACTTAAGACAGCCCTTCGAGTTTTTGGAGTTCATCCTCAGACAGTTATTGTCCCATACATAGCAAAACAGATTGAAATACTAGTTAACAATAATGAAGATTGGGCCATTGTCTATTGTTCCACCATGGCCACTTTTGATAATCACTTGCCGAGTTCACCTATTGTCAGCTTCTTCAAAAGACATCCTGTTATTTTCCCTCAGGTTGTTAAGGCTCAACCTATTCCAGCAGCAAATACAATCTTTACTGATGGCTCCTCCTCCGGCACAGCTACAGTAGTTTCTGACATAGTACAGACTATTATTACTTCTCATAAGTCTGCTCAAAAAACTGAACTAGAAGCAATTATATCTACCTTACAACAATGCTTTCATCAAGCATAAACTCTTCTGTGGGCTTGCAAAGAACCTTTATATAGAGGCCATATCAGAGCACATTCAGGCTTACCTGGGCCTTTAGCTCAAGGAAATTCTACTGCAGACTCAGCTACTCGAGATCCTCATGTGTTTAACATTGTACAAAATCAATTAATTTCCATAAAGATTTTCATGTCAATGCTACTATTCTCAAAATAAAATATAACATTACAAAAGAGCAAGCCAGAAATATAGTAAAACAGTGTCCTGCCTGTGTGCCTCATTTATCTGTTCTTCATTTTGGAGTCAATCCTAGAGGACTCCTTCCAAATCATCTATGGCAGATGGATGTCACCCATATCCCTGAATTTGGTACTTTAAGATTTGTACTTGTAACTGTAGATACCTACTCAGGATATATATTTGCTACCACCCATACAGGGGAAAAGACAAAAGATGTAATCAGTCATTGCCTTCAAGCCTTTGCTACTATGGGAAGGCCAAAATCATTTAAAACAGATAATGGGCCTGCATATACTTCTTCTTCATTTCAACAGTTTTGCTCAAAGTTTAATATCTATCATTCTACAGGATTGCCCTACAATCCACAAGGACAAGCTATTGTGGAAAGGGCTAATCAAACATTTGAAAGTCTGCTTAACTAAACAAAAAGGGGGAATAGGGGCATTAGCCCCTCCCAAGAACAGACTTAACCTTGCTTTATTCATCCTCAACTTTTTAACTTTGGATGCTATGGGCCGTACTTCAGCTGATAGACATTTTAGTGGAAAGTCTGGTGGCCATCCACAAGCAATGTGGAAAGACATCTTGACTGGGTCCTGGAAAGGACCTGACCCAATATTAATTTGGGGGAGAGGATCTGTTTGTGTTTTTCCTCAGGACCAACAACAACCTATCTGTGTCCCAGGCACTTGGTAAGAACTATCCATAAGAAAGAAAATGGCACCGAAACACAAAATGATGGTGATGGTGGTAAGCCTGCTGTTGTTAGCTCTTCTTAAAACTTTTGGGGATATATCACTCATGGCACACAAATTTTTCCCTCAATTATTTCCTAGTACAGAACTTCTAGGTATTCCTTACCTACCAGCTGGTTCCACTGTAAAGTCACTTATTACTAGTCTAAACTTCAAGTTAAGAGGTAGTCTTTGCTTCCTCTGGTTAGCCACCTCAGAAACTGCCATAATACAGGGAGGCAATCTCTCTCTCATTCATTAAAGGTACAGTCTAAAGCAAACCTATATATAGGGAAGTAATACACCTGTTTATAGTTATACAGGGTGCGAGGCCAATTACTCTTCCTTTTATCAGGTTTTCCCCCCTACTCCGGTATGTGTCACGTCTCCGTTTGTGTTCATTCTGTCTAAGAGTTCTAAGTTTGATATTAACATTACTAATAACAATGATAATGATACTGAGGTCCTTAACTGTGTTATGTGTTAAGAGTGTTATGTGTTATGTGTTAAGAGTGTTATGTGTCTAGTTGTTGGGATGCTTCAATATTTCCTCTGGCTGTGATTGCCAGGATTCCAAAATTCATTCCAGTCCCAGTGACCTTAATACATAGTGAGTGGAATTTCCTACCCGTGAAAGCAAAAAGAGATTTTGGTATCTCAACCATTATAGCCATCACTGTTGCTGCGGCGGTTGCTGCAGCTGCTGCCACTGCTGCTGGACTTGCCCTAGGAACTGCTATTCCTACTGCTCACCGCTCAACAATCTGTCACAAGCCACTGCCGAAGCATTGACAGTGCAGGAAAACATCAATGCGCATCTCACCATGGGAATCCTGATTCTAACCAAAGAGTGAACTTACTACAAGAACTAGTGGACATGTTGACTGTTACCACACAGATGGGCTGTCTAGTGCACGCCCAAGCACTATGCATTACCCGATACCCTATTCTAATATTACTGCTGCTGCCAATCTGTCCAAACAGCTTGGTAGCATGCTTAATGGGACATGGACTAAAGAGTTTACTAATTTGACTACCCTATTGAGAAATTCCATATTTGTGGTAAATAGTACTCAGGTCAAGGTCCCGGGTATGCCAGAAGCCATTAGTTTCTTACAGTCAGCGTTACAATTTGGTAACAATGGATGGGAAGTTTTGCTATGATGGATTGTTGTTCTTGCTGTTATTATTGCTGCTCAGATATCTGTTGTCTCTAAGGAGTCATCAAAGACGGCAAGCCTTAGTGGTGCGGCAAGCCCTTATGGCCATGGACCAAGGCTCTGATCCTCAGATTGGCTCTCCCAATTACAGGACTGGTAGTCAATGACGGGTAAGCACAGGGTGGACTTTATACCAACCTAAGACAGGGATCAAAGCATGCCAACAGCTCTTTGACTCCCAATGACGGGTAAGGATAAAGTCTGACTCTGGCACCTAAGACAGGCACAGTCGCTGTCCTTTTCTTTTTATAACAAAAAGGGGGAGCTGTTGAGGGCCATCTTGGACAAGATGGCGCCTGGCAATGAGCCAAAGGGCACTGGGTACCAAAATAAGGAAGTACCCATAAAGGTTGCTTGCCTACTAGTTCCTTGGAGACTTATGACGTGTTGACGCCAGGCTCTAGGATTGGCTATCTAATATCATGCCACGCGTGGACAGCTCGTGATTCATATAGTGCTATGCTGACATTCCTCTGCATGCTCTCCTGCGTGAGAGAAAGCTTTGCTATAATTGGCTGATAAGCTAGGAGCCTGGGGGAGGAGGAGGGGAGATGGAAGAAGAAGGGAGATAGTGGCAGAACAAAGGAGGCAGAGAAACAGGGAGGACGCAATAAATCTGGTCAACTAAAGATTGGTGGTGTCTCCTTTCTCCGCGCCGGTTCTGCTGGACGGAACACTTACAATAGTTCTTATATTTACTAATGCATGTTTACATGTTTACAGCATGAAGTACTTTTTTAAAGATACCTTGGATAGAAGTCACAATTCTACACATTTTTTCAGTTCATATTTCAGAATAGGATTCAAGAATATGGACTTTGCAACCATTCTCTGAGTTTTAAGTCTGTTTTAGTTATCATTACTTGTATGACCATGGGCAGTTTCTTATTTTCTTAATGCCTTGATTCTCTCTGCTATAAAATACCCATAATAAATAGTAGATTTATCATAAGCTTTAAGGATGCAAACTACAAATTATACACCAAGTTCTTAAAATAGTGTGTCTCCGAAATTATAATTATCTAGAAACAATAATATTTAAGAATTCTTTACAACCTAATTGTTGATCTTTTTTTCATGATCACACAATATTTTACAAGTACATCATAGACTTATGTCAAATACCTGCTGAAGAAAAAAAAAAAGATTAAACTATTCCATACAAATTATTTACTTACAGGTGAGTTTGGAACTTGGAGGGTTTCTGGTGAAAGTCACATATGATCTCTCAAGACTTTATATTCTACTATTTTTTGCCTAATCAAATTAAAATTTCCTGATCTCTTTGGATTTTTTCTTACATATAGATATTTTGTCACTAATGCACCTTTTATTATTATATACTGAAAATATAATCTTTTGTTCTTATAATGTGTTGCATACTAGGACTGTACTTAACTTGCTATGATCTGATAGATGACTTAAACCAATACTGCTGAGATACCTGTGAGGCTTCAGAATATTGTTGTGTTCTTACTGCTTTAACTTGTTATTTTCACATTAAAGCTATTTAATTTGAGATCATTGCCTATGGAGAAGTAATGATGAGCATATTTCATATTTTCCATTGTCTATAATAAGTTTTATTCATTCTCCAATAACTGCTAGTTCAAAGATTCTATAGATAAAATACACTATAAATGTAGATTCAAAAATGGGAAGTCAATTTCTGAAAAAATGTCTTATGGATTCCTGGAAAGGAAACAAACATCAGCAATACAAGTCACTTGCTTTTAAATTTTAATGAGATTTCTGAACAGTGACTATTTTACACACATAAGTAAACTTGTTATCTTACCTTATATCAATGATTCATTGCATAGTAACTTTCAGATATATCTTCACCAAAAGTTAATTTAGTTTAATAAATACATTTCTTTCTGCACAATTTTTAAGGTGTTTTTACAAAACAAAAAAAATAGAAAATGGTTTTAAATCAGGTCAATATTATTTAATAAACTTTGAATACTTTTGGTTTAGCTATATTTTTAGTCTTAGGTAATATTGTTTATAGAATTTTTACATACCAAATTTACTGCAGTTGTATACATAGTATAGGCTATATAATGCTATTGTTTCATAAAATTTAATATTAGTTATACTTTTTAAAAAAGGGAAGATATCTCATTAATTCACTGAGTCCATGATACACAAGAATGTATTTCCATCTGTTAGTTACCCAAATTGCTAAATTCACAAATATACAATAAGTCAATTTAAACATTTGATTATACAATCTTGGTTTTAGAGTTGAATAGATATAAAATGTATATATGAATAAAGTATTAACCTTTTATATACACAACATGAATGCCTAGTAATATGCCCATTGTTATCACATTATATTGTTAGAGTAAAGGAGAAATGAAACAATGTTGAAGTATTATCTCAAAAAGATAGTTTGTGTATAAATTATTAAGTTGAAAATTGTGTTTAATATGAGTATCCACTTACCATATTACATTATAATTTATCCAAATAACTTATAGCAATTTACTGAAACTCAAACTTTAAATATACTAGTATAATCACTACTCAATCTGTACTTTAAAAATAAATATCATCCATATTTTATCTTATATTTGCTTAATATTTTAGTTTTAAAATTACTTTTATATATAACCTTTCACTTGGCATTCGTAAGTGATACTCAGGTCAATATTATTTAATAAACTTTGAATACTTTTGGTTTAGCTATATTTTTAGTCTTAGGTAATATTGTTTATAGAATTTTTACATACCAAATTTTTACAGAGATGTTTTGTTATTGCACAAGAGTGCATTAGGTTTATGTATCATCAAAATTTTAACAGACTAAAATGGTAGAATTCCTTTGAAAAGATGATGATCAGTATCTTGTATCTGGGTACAAAAACCTGCATCTAAAATGTAAATTGTAAGAGATGACTTAATAGTAAGAGAGAAGGGAGATTTAAAAAGGAGTTTTAAGTAATTTAGTTGTCTTCTAGCTTATTAGTCAACAGTATAATGATCCTATTTAAAATAACATAGAGCATGAAGGTGGTGTATACAAATATAAATGCATAAATCTGATCATGTTATATATGATTGATATATTTGAGTTAGAGACTCAATTACTTCAGCTATTTAAGACTAGTATGCCTTCACTATTCTGAGAATTGTTTACTTGTTATTTTATTGAAACCACTTTTACTACTTCACTTTCATCAAAATCATGTACTTAAATGGGTAAGTGTTATTTAGTAGAAACAAGTCACCTGTTCACAGAACCTAAACTATAACAATGAATACTCTTAAGATTTCTATCCTAATGCTAAGAAGATATTAGGCAGTGATTGTATCCAAATTGTCCACCATATATTGGTTGATTCTAGAGTCTGCAACAGGTAATCTTGGTTTATACCTATTTTTACCTGGAAATTATTTAATCACATTTCTTTTGAATACCCAACATTTTCCAGTTTAGACCATAAATACATGGTCATACTAATGTTATAAAGAAAACTGGTGTGACACACAGACCAATGAAATATAATAGAAGACATGGAGACAAACACAAATACAGTTATCAAATCCTTCACAAAGAATCAAAAACATATGTTGGAGAAAAGATAACATTTCAAACAAATGCTTTTGGGAAAACTGAATATCCATATGTTCACAGATGAAACTATTTTATTATCTCTCACCCTACTACATACAGAAGTCAACACATATGGATAAAAAAAACCTAGGAATTAGAATAGAAAATTTTCAACTGTCCATAGAAAATATAGGATCAAAACTCCAACATATGTGCAGACAACAACTTCCTCAATAATACTCTGAAAGCTCAGAAAGTAATATCAATAATTCATTAATTCATAAATGGGATAGTATATAATTAAAAAGCTTCTACACAGAAAACAAGAGTATGAAGACAGAACTTGAAGAACAGGAGAATATTTTTGTTAGTCATGCTTCTGAGAGACAAATAATATCTAGATACATAAAGTATTCAAAAACCTCAACTCCAAAAAAACAGCCCAATAAGTAAATGGGCAAATAAATTAAACAGACATTTTATTTTCAAAAGAAGTAAATACAAATGGCCAAAAAATATGACAAAATGATCTATATTTTATCATTCTGGGAAATGTCAATCAAAATTTCAGTGAGATTTCATCTTACTCCACTTAAAATGGCAATCATCAAGACTATAAATAAAAGATGATGGTGAGGATGTGGGGAAAATAATCAATTATACACTCTTGGTGTGCTTGTATGTTAGAACAATTGCTATGGAAATCATTATGGCAGTTTCTCAAAAAGAATAGAAATGGAATCAACATATGACTCAGCTATACCCCATCTCAGGATTTATCCAAAGAATTAAAGTCAGGATAATATGGTGATACATGCATTCCCATGTAAACAGTAGCACAATTCACAATAGTAAAGTTGTGAAACCAACCTCAGTGTCCATCAACAGATGAATGGATAAAGAAAATGTTACACACACACACACACACACACACACACATACACACACACAAACAAACACACACACACTGGAGATTTATGCAGCCATAAAAAGAACAAAGTATGTCATTTTCAGGAAAATATATAGAAATTTAGATCATTATACTAAGTAAAATAAGTCAGATTCATAAAGAAAATGGTCAAAGTTTTTTCTCATATGTGGAAGCTAGAGAGAAAAGAAGGAAAAGATAGGGGGAGTAGGAAGAGCTTCCTTCAGATCTACTCTCAGCAAATTTAATGTACACATTAACTGAATATAGTTATTTTGCTCTATATTAGATTTTCAGAGTGTCATGATAATATAACAATATTTTTGTCCTTTGACCATTTTTCCTTATCATCCTCCCTACACACCTGACAAGAACCATTGTACTCTCTGCTTCATGAATTTAACATTTATTTTATTTTTATGTATTAATTATTGATTTATTCATTTTCAAAATTTTCTATGCTTGAGATAGGTGGCTCCAGAAGCCCTGATCCCTAGGCAACTGATTAGCAGCTCCTTCTGGATATGCAATAATAGTGTCTCCCTATCATGGAATGGCTCATTTCATGGCAGCTGGAAAGTGAAAGGAGAGAGGAAGAGTGGGGGTTGGTATCAAAATATACCCTTCAAGGGCATTCTCCCAATAACTGATAATGGGATTCCTCCATCACACTACACACCTTTAAAAGATTCTCCCACCTCCCAATATCACTAAACTGGAAATCAATATTTTAGCACATGGGTCTTTTGGTGAATATTTCAATTTTGAAGTACAGCTGTTCCCTTGAGAGCTTGTCTTCTTCAGGCTATATCACAACATCCATTCATCCATCTATCAACCCACCTATTCATTCACAAACATATTTATTAAGTAGCTTCTATATTTCATCTGAAATAGGCAATGGGCATGTAAAATTAAGAAAAATATTTAACTTCATTTGGTGGAATTTATAATCTAAATGAGAATGCAGAAAATTAAAAAGTGATTTGAATATGATAAAGCTGTTAATATAGGGATATACTATATGAGTTATACACTATCTCTTTCAAGGAACTTACAAGCCACTTTGCTGTAATCATGTGAAAGTACTTTAATTTTTGTAAAGCATGTGCCTTCCCATAATACTGTTCTTCATCTTCTTTAGCTAAGTAAGCATACAGTCCTTCAAAATAAAAGATAAATTTTTCCTCTTCCAGAATCCCTAAACTATCCTGCTCTCCATAAAGATTTATTTCATTGCCTCCTTTTTGTGATCTCTGATATTATTTATGTGATAATACACTGCCCTATTATCATTCATGTAAGAACTGACTTTTATATTTAGCACTTTGTTGATTTTATATTTTTTGAGCATTTTACTTTATATGTCTTTTAGATTTTCATATGAAAATAATCATGTCATTTGCTCTACTTTGTTTCTGGCTTTATTTATCAAAATTATGTTTGTTAGGTCTATCCAATGTATGTACCTCTAATTCATGGGTCATGATTAATTTTTCCATTAAAATGTTAATGGATCTTTGAGTAGTTTCCAGTCTGGAATCATGCTGCTGTAAATATTTTGGTACTTGTCTCTTGATGTACAAGCACACACATATCTCCTGCTGTCTGAACATAAATGTAGAATTGATGCTGTGTTTTAGCTTATGCCTCCACTTTTGCCCACTATTCTCTTTGAATATCTGTTTTTTCTTCAATTTATTTGAAAGAGTATTTAATATATTTTGGATACAAACTATAAGGTGTATAAGAGAGTTAAAAAATTCCAAAAAGACTTATATAACTTATATAACTTTGGAGGTGTTTAAATCTCAAGCAAGAATGAGACTAAAATGATAGTGTCATTTGAATTGAATGGTGATAACATAAGAACTGAAGACTCTGGGGTCTCTGTGGCATTGAACAGACATATTCACAGTTTGAAAAGCTACTGTTAAAACCCCATTCTGCTCAGTTGGTCAAAAAGCAAAGTTTTCTCCCTCCTGTCAGGTGGGGTGGAAGATATAGATGTCTCTTTCCTAAGCAAAGAAAATCCACTTCTCTCTATTTGGTTTCCATTACAACAACTGGAAAAGTTTGGAAGACAAAGCAAATAATTTTGGAACCCCTAAGGTGTGTTAAACATGGAAATAATTGATTAAAAATCCAACAAAAGTCTTCTTCTAGAGATATTTGTTGCTAATTACTTTCCCACCATTTTCAATTTCAAAGTGAATTTGTCAATCTTTTCCCTTGAACTTGTTGCTTTTTAATCAGGTTTAAGAATTCTTTACTTTCCATGATATTTTAAGGACCATGCCCTTCATTATCTTTGAAAACTTTAATTGATTGACCTTTTATATTTAGACAGGGAATTTACCTGCTGATTTGCATGTATGGTATGAGGTCATTATAAAATTTAATTGGTTTACATAGTTGTCCAATTGTACCCATGCTTTCAACATAGGTGGATGTTTGTAAAATTTTTAATCAATTTAAGCATTTTAAATTGATATCTTCTATAATTTAATTACTTTGGAGTTTATTTACATAGTTTTAGCAAATGATAAAAAATCATTTAGACATAGAACAAGAGACAAAACCAATATAGCTATGTTCTCACTGGCATGATTAGATTAAAAGAATCAATTTAATTTTTTAATTGTACTACAGATGTCAAATTATGACTAAATAGGGTACTGTAAAGAAATCAGATATTTGAGGTTGTTCTAATCCTTATTTATTTTTTAATATAACACAGAGGTCACAGGAGAGCTTTGGAGTTTTGTCAAATTAACAAAATAATAATAATAATGCAAATAAGTTAGCCTTGGAGATTATTTAATGAATGAAAATCTACACATATTTTTGGAATTTATAACCAATATGGAATCTCCAAATTCTCCCAGGATTTAATTCTATTTTTCTCCAATTTGAAGGATTCTGTGAGCCAGGTGTGCTAATTATAAACAGATTGGTATCAAAATTTTTGATATAAATTTGTTACAATTGCAATAGCAGAGTTCACTTCTTAAATATTCAAAAAATTATACTTACAGAATGTATCAGAAAGGTTCTGTGGTTTAATATTTCAGTCTATCATAATATTCTGAAATAAATAATTTTGGAAGAAATTTTTCTTACTTAACTGTATAATTTATATTTCAATTCTTTTCTGACCATCTTTCTACTTTTGTGTTCTCTAGCTGGTGATATTTCAATAAAATTGACACACATTTCTTATTTTTCCATTATCTAAATTCAATTAAAATTGGTTAAAATATAATGCATGTGTGTTCCTATCTGTAAAATTTGAAGAAATTAATTTGCAAACAATTTTTTCTCAGAAAGAATATATGATTAATTAGTTTATGCAAAATATGTGGGTTACCAAGCTGAGAGACAAAACTAGGCAAATTTTACACAAACCCCATGACTCCATTTGCTTTAGAATGAATAAATGATATAGCCATGAATGCAACTAGCATAGTTTAAAAATGATATAAATAATAAAAGGTTTTTTTTTCCTCTTCATTTGTAATTCTAATGTGGAAAACATAAATTTGAATTTTTCTCTTATACAATTTCTATAGATCATGTTCATGTGACTGTACATATCTGTAACACTGGCAAAAGTAGCAAATCATTAGTTTGCCAAACCAAACAGTAGAGTCCAGATTATAATTTTAGGTTACCAAGGGAAAGTATAGCTTATCATACTATATATATATATATATTTTGTGTGTGTGTGGGGTATTGGTACAAGGAATTGAACTCAGGGCCACTAAACCACTGCACCATATCCCCAGCTCTTTTTTGTATTTTATTTAGACACAGAGTCTCACTGAGTTGTTTAGTGCCTCATGGTTTCTGAGGCTGGCTTTCAACTAATGATCCACCTGCCTCAGCCTCCTGAGTTGCTGAGATTATAAGCATGTGACACCACGTCTGGTGTAATATTAATATTTTTATGTACTCAGAATACCATCTGACGTATTATCCACATTTTTTTCTAAAAATAAACCATTTCAACACACAGTCCCACCACCTCTTCTTTGTTCCTTATGTGCATGTTTCTCTGAACTAATGCAAAGTTAATGCTTAATTGTTCACTCTAAAGAAGGGAGGCCTGTATATGAGTAACCAAAATTAGTATGTAAGTCAGAATTTATTTTAGCTATCCTTTGAATGCTTTATAATTTTCCAGGGAATGGTGTTGGGACATTAACCTTTCTAGCCCTTTTTCATCTAATATTTATAATAGTCTAGCCTTATTGGAGATGTAATCAGAATCCCAGGAGGCAACATAGAATACTTACAGGCTAAAGGATCTGCAATTCTGGAGTACTTCTAAAGTTCTCTGTGTTGAAATTTGAATTCCGTGATATTTAAGTTTGGGATATTCATTTAACTTATGAATCACCAATATAAATATCATTAAAATGAGAATAGTACTTACCACATACCATAATTATAAACATTAAATGAGGTATTGATTATAATATTCTTGCTTCATATGTGGACAATTTGAAGTACTAAGTAAATGCTGCAAATAACAGGAGTAAAAAGTGTAATAATGTGAGCAAGAACCAAATATGGCATTACATAGAAATCATATATAATAGACCCACAAATGTTTGAGATGACTGTACTGATTGCATTTCTGAATATTAACAAAATTACATATTTTAGGTTTTTTTCAACACTGTGGTTCTAAACAAGGAACTCATATAAACTAGGTAGGTATATACCACTTAACTACCAGCCCTCATTTTTAAATTTCATAAGTTGATTTGTGATACTTTTTTACTTATTCTACTTATAAGAATTTTTAAATGAAAAATATTTTTCCTTAATATGAACCTGTTATTAGTATAAAGATTCCACACTTTACTGTCTAAATATGTACACACACACACACACAGAATTTAAGGAGCATGTTGATCTTGATTTGTTTGAGAAAACAATGTCAGCATTTTTATTATAATATTACTGCTATTATGCTTACAACATTTAAAATTATGTCATCATTTTTTATGGTTTTTATATGTGCTATTCCCCAAGAGCTCATGTGTGAGCAAATGCAAAAATTTTCAGAGGTAAAATTATAATATTATGAGAGGTATAATCTAAGCAGTGGATTAGGCTGTAACTGTAGGCATGTAGAGTGTGACAGGAGGAAGTAGGTCACAGAGGGTGTTCTCTTGGGGTATATATGTTTTCCTTAGTGAGTGGAGTTTGCTCTCTCTTTCTGCTGACTTATTTCCATGTTCTGAGCTACTTTTCTCCACCACACCCTTATACCAAGAAATTTAGTCTCATCTGGGGCCCAGAGCTATGGAGTTGGTTGTCCTTGGACTAAGACTCTGTAATCATGAACCAAAATTAAGTTTTCTTCCTTCTAGTTGTTCTTATCAGGTCTTTTTGTAAATGCAACAAAAAAGCTGACTTATACAGAAACTGGTACCAAGAAGTGGGGTTGTTGCTATCACTAAACTAATCATGTGATTCAGCAGCTTTTGGATCTTTTTGGAGCTTGTGATTTAAATGTTCAAAGTGAAGTGTAATGCTGACTTTAGTGGGAGCTCAGGGAAACAGAATACTTATAGGACTGTGGAAAGTAAAGACTGTGCTCATGACATTTTAGAAGAGGATTACTCCATTGGAATTGGACTATAGACCGTCCATGTTAAATTCTGGTAAAGAAGTTGTGTGTTAGGATCCAAGATGGCGGACTAGAGGGTGACTGTATCTCCCGTCACTTCAGAACTCAGGATTCAAGAAGGGGAGGTACTGAGAGACTCTGACCAACACAGAGCCGCTGGGTGAGTCTCTCCCACTGGGTGAAGCTCTGCCTGGGCGGGAGAGCAGGAAAATGGGCAGCTTCTTGGAGCAGGGCAGGGCAGCGAGTGACTTCCGTGAACAGCCCATCTCCCTCCAGCGGCGGGTCCAGTCCACAGCCAGCTTCTCAGAGCAGACTTGCCCAGTGTGAGGTTGTCCCCTTGCAGAGCTAGCCCCCAGCACTGGACCCAGCAGCGGGCCCTGGCCCAAAGGCAGCTTCTCGGACCAGGGAAGTATAGCGAGAGGCTTTCCTGAGCAGCCCAGCTCCCTCCAGCGGCAGGCCCGGTCCACAGCCAGCTTCTCGGAGCAGGTTGCCCAGTGAGAGGTTGTCCCCTTGCAGAGCTAGCCCCAAGCCCTGGACCCAGCAGCGGGCTAGGGGCAGCTTTCTTCGGAAGCACTGCATTATCAAGTTCCTCCAAAACTTTAGGCTACTGAAGGCTAGGAGGTGATAAATTGAAAATCTACAAGGACACTAGAAGCCAATAGAGGAAATCAGCAATATCTCAGAGTCCCACTGATATCTGGCCAATATAAGAAAACAAGGGAAGAAAATGTCCCAAACAAACCTAGATGCTATATCAATAAAACTCAATGACAGCATGGCAGAAGAAATGTCAGAAAGGGAATTCAGAATGTATATAATTAAAATGATCATGGAAGCAAACAAGGAGATGAAAGAACAAATGCAGGCATTAAATGATTGCACCAACCCACAGTTAAAAGAGCAAATAGAGGAAGCAAAAGATCATTTCAATACAGAGTTAGAGATACTGAAAAAAAAGAAAAAACAGAAATCCTTGAAATGAAGAAAACAATACACCAAATTAAGAAATCCATAGAAAACATAATCAATAGATAGAATACCTGGAAGACAGAAACTCAGATATTGAAGACAAAATATTTAATCTTTAAAACAAAGTTGACCAAACAGAGAAGATGGAAAGATATCATGAACAGAATCTACAAGAATTATGGGATATCATGAAAAAGCCAAATTTAGGACTTACTGGGATTGAGGAAGGCTTAGAGAAACAAACTAAAGGAATGAATAATCTATTCAATGAAATAATATCAGAAAATTTCCCAAATCAGAAGAATGAAGTGGAAAATCAAGTACAAGAGGCTTATAGGACTCTAAATACACAGAATTACAAGAGACCCACAGCAAGGCACATTATTATGAAAATAATTAACATAGAAAAAAGACAGAATTTTAAAGCCTGCAAGAGAAAAGATTCAAATTACATTCAAGGGGAAACCAATAAAAATATCAGCAGATTTTTCAATCCAGACCCTAAAAGCTAGAAGGGACCTGGAACAACATTTACCAAGCCCTGAAACAAAACGGATGCCAACCAAGAGTCTTATACCCAGCAAAACTTACTTTCAGATTTGATGATGAAATAAAATATTTCCATGATAAACAAAAGCTAAAAGAATTTACAAAAAGAAAGCCGGCATTACACAACATTCTCAGCAAAAAAATCCATGAGGAAGAGATGAAAAACAATGATGCAACTCACCAAAGGGAGGAATTAGCCTAAAGGAATAGCAAAATAAAGGAGAAAACAAGTCATGTCAAAAACCAAAAATGAGTCAAATGACTGGGAATACAAATCATATCACAATCATAAACCTGAATGTTAATGGCCTGAACTCATCAATCAAAAGACATAGACTGGCAGATTGTATTAAAAAGAATAATCCAACAATATGCTGCCTGCAAGGGACTCATCTCATGGAAAGAGATACTCACAGTCTAAAGGTGAAAGGATGGGAAAAAATATACCATGCACATGCACTCAGCAAAAAAGGTGGAGTATCCATCCTTATATCAGATAATGTGGACTTCAAAACTAGTCAGAAGGGATAAAGAAGGACATTTTATCCTGTTTAGGGAAGCATTAATCAGGAAGACAGAACAATTATAAATATCTATGCCCCAAACATTGGCTCATCCATGTATGTCAACCAAATCCTTCTCAATTCCAGAAATCAAATAGACCAAAACACAAAAATACTAGGCGATTTTAACACACTTCTCTCACCACTGAACAGATCTTCCAAACAAAAATTGAATAAAGAAACCATAGATTTCAATAACACAATCAATAATTTAGACTTAACAGACATATATAGAATATACCATCCAACAAAGAGAAAATACACTTTCTTCTCAGCAGCACTAGGATCCTACTCTAAAATAGACCATATTTTATGCCACAAGGCTAATATTAGCAAATACAAGAAGATAGAGATACTACCTTGTATTCTATCAGATCATAATGGATTGAAATTAGAAATAAATGAAAGAATAAAAACAGAAACTTCTCCAATACCTGGAGATTAAATAATACACTATAATATGATGAATGAATAACAGAGTACATCAGGATGGAAATTAAAAAAATTCTTAGAAGTGAACGAGAACAAAGACACATCATATCAAAATCTCTGGGACACTATGAAAGTAGTACTTAGAGGAAGATTTATTTCATGGAGCACATTCAACAAAAGAAGAAAAAATCAACAAATAAAGAACTTAACACTACAGTTGAAAGCCCTAGAAAAAGAAGAACAGACCAACAAAAAAAGTAGTAGAAGACAGGAAATAGTTAAAATCAGAGCTAAAATCAATGAAATTGAAACTAAAGAAACAATAGAAAAAATTAACAAAATAAATAGTTGGTTTTTTGAAAAAATAAAAAAAAATTGATAAACCCTCAGTCACACTAACAAAGAGAAAGAGAGAGAAAACTCAACTTACTAAAATTTGGAATGAACAGGGAAATATCAAAACAGACATGAGTGAAATGCAAAACATAATTAGAAGCTATTTTGAAAATCTATACTTCAACAAAACAGAAAATCTTGAAGTCATCAAGTTTCTACAGACATATGAATTACCTAAACTGAACCAGGAGAACATACACAACTTAAATAGATCAATTTGAAGTAATGAAATAGAAGAAATCATCAAAAGCCTACCAACAAAGAAAAGTCCGGGACCAGATGGATTCTCAGCCAAGTTCTACAAAACCTTTAAAGAAGAGCTCATTCCAATACTCCTCAAAGTATTTCATAAAATAGAAGAGGAGGGAACCCTCCCAAACTCATTCTATGAAGCCAATATCACCCTGATACGTAAAACAGACAGAGACACATCGAGGAAAGAAAATATCAGACCAATATCCTTAATGAACATCGATGCAAAAATTCTCAACAAAATTTTAGCAAATCACATACAAAAATATATTAAAAAATAGTACACCACGATCAAGTGGGTTTTATCTCAGGGATGCAAGGTTGGTTCAACATCTGGAAATCAATAAATGTCATTCACCATATCAACAAACTTAAAGTCAAGAATCACATGATTAATGGGATAGATGCAGAAAAAGCATTTGATAAAATACAGCATCCCTTCATGCTCAAAACACTGGAAAAATTAGGGTTAGTGGGAACATTCCTTAACATTGTAAAGGTCATATATGCTATGTCCATGGCCAATATCATTCTAAATGGTGAAAAACTGAAAGTATTCCCCCTAAAAACTGGAACAAGGCAGGGATGCCCTCTTTCACCATTTCTATTCAACATTGTCCTTGAAACTCTAGTCAGAGCAATTAGACAGACCAAAGAAATTAAAGGGATATGAATAGGAGAAGAGGAACTCAAACTATCCCTATTTGCTGATGAAATGATTATATATTTAGAGGAAGCTGGAAATTTCACCAGAAAACTTTTAGAACTCATAAGTGAATTCAGTAAAGTAGCAGGATATAAGATTAATGCTCATAAATCCAATGCATTTTTATACATAAGTGGTGAATCTTCAGAAAGAGAAGTTAGGAAAACTACCCCATTCACAATAGCTTCGAAAAAAATAAAATACTTGGGAATCAATCTAAAAAAAGAGGTGAAAGACCTCTACAATGAGAACTACAGAACACTAAAGAAAGAAATTCAAGAAAACCTTAGAAGATGGAAAGATCTCCCATGTTCTTGGATAGGCGGAATTAATATCGTCAAAATGGCCATACTACCCAAAGTGCTATACAGATTCAATGCAATTCCAATTAAAATCCCAATGACGTACCTCACAGAAATAGAGCAAGCAATCATGAAATTCATGTGGAAGAATCAGAAGCCCAGAATAGCTAAAGCAATCCTTAGCAGGAAGAGTGAAGCAGGAGGTATTGCAATACCAGAACTTCAACTACACTACAAAGCAATAGTAACAAAAATGGCATGATATTGGTACCAAAATATACAGGTAGATCAATGGTACAGAAAGGAGGACAAGGACACAAACCCAAATAAATACAATTTTCTCATACTAGACAAAGGTGCGAAACATATGCAATGGAGAAAATATAACCTCTTCAACAAATGGTGCTGGGAAAACTGGAAATCCATATGCAACAGAATGAAATTAAACCCCTATCTCTCACCCTGCACAAAACTTAACTCAAAATGGATCAAGGACCTCGGAGGAATCAGACCAGAGACCCTGCATATTATAGAAGAAAAAGTTGGTCCAAATCTTCAACATGTCGGCATAGGATCAGACTTCCTTAACAGCACTCCCATAGCACAAGAAATAAAATCAAGAATCAACAACTGGGATAGATTCAAATTAAATAGCTTTCTCTCAGCAAAGGAAACTATCAGCAATGCGAAGAGAGAGCCTACAGAGTAGGAGAATATCTTTGCCACTCATACTTCAGATAGAGCACTGATTTCCAGAATGTATAAAGAACTCAGAAAACTCTACACCAAGAATACAAATAACTCAATCAACAAATGGGCTAAGGAAATGAACAGACACTTCACAGAAGAAGATCTAAAAGCAATCTCACAGATATATGAAAAAATGTTCAACATCTGTAGTAATAATAGAAATGCAAATCAGAACTACCCTGAGATTCCATTTCACCCCAATTAGAATGGTGATTATCAAGAATATAAGCAACAATAGGTGTTGGCAAGGATGTGGGGAAAAAGGTACACTCATAAATTGCTGGTGGGGTTGCAAATTAGTGCAGCCACTCTGGAAAGCAGTATGGATATTCCTCAGAATGCTTGGAATGGAACCACCATTTGACCCAGCTATCCCACTCCTTGGCCTATACCCAAAGGACTTAAAATCATCATAATACAGAGATGCAGGCACATCAATGTTCTTAGCTGCTCAATTCACAATAGCCAGATTGTGGAACCAAACTAGTTGTCTTTCAATTGATGAATGGATAAAGAAACTGTGGTATATATACACAATGGTATATTACTCTGCCATAAAGTATGATAAAATTATGGCATTTGCAGGCAAGTGGATGAAATTGGAGAATATCATGCTAAGTGAGGTGAGCCAATCTCAAAAAACCAAAGGACAAATGATCTTGCTGATATGCGGATGATGACACATAATGGAGGTGGGAGGCAGGTAAGAATGGAGGAAGGAAGGAATGTGTAGAGGGAAAAGAGGGTGGGAGGGGCTGGTTGAAGGAAAATAACAGAATGAATCAAACAACATTACCCTACATAAATTTATGATTACACAAATGTTACGCCTTTACTCCATATACAAACAGAGAAACAACATGTATCCCATTTGTGTACAATAAAAAAAAAAAAGAATTCGTGTCTTTTTTTTCCTATGTCCTGGGACTTTCTGTGACTCTTCATTTAAATGTGATGAACTGATTAATCTTTCAGAGGAAATATCAAGGTTGTTTAGTAGTAGCATTCGGGGGTTGAGATGGATATTGTGACAGCTTTTAGCCAAGTTTACTGTGAAGATCAGAAACATAAAAGTTAGTAGAAGTATTTGAAAAAATTGCGTTTTAGTCAGAAATGTATCTGGGGATGAAGAAGGCATGTTTTAAAATACATGACAACCACAAAAATGATCTTATGTACTTTACCCAGAAATAATAGGGAAAACTGTTTCAGGGTATTTCACAAATTGACAAGACCACACCCTTCTCAGGTTCAAGGGTGTAAAAACAACAATTCCTTTGAGAAGAGACCGCGGGAGTTTCTTGCTTGTATAGTAGAGCCTTGGCAGTTGTTTAATTGTGGTCAACAGCAAACACAATGAAAGAATGCTGTCGACAGGGTCCCTGGATGCTTGGGTACTGCTCAAGATGGCAACAGATCTTAATGTAAACCACCTGGTACTGGTACTGCTGGAATGCAGAATGCTAGAGTTAGGAAGTCATGGAGACTTCCATCAAGATTTAAAGTAAGGTCTGGGAGGTTAGGTTTTATGGTTTGGATGTAAAATGTCCCCCAAAAAACTCCCGTGTGAGACCATGCAAGATGATTCAAAGGAGAAATGATTGTGTTGTGAGAATCTTAACTCAATCAGCGGTTTAATTCCCTTGATGAGATTAACTGAGTGGTAACTGAAGAGGTAGGGTGTGGCTGGAGGAGATGGGAATTAGGGCGTTGCTTTGGGTATATATTTTGTAACTGGACAGTGGAGACTCTCTCTCTCCCTCCATCCTGATGATGTGAGCTGCTTCCCTCTCCCATGCTCTTCCAACATATTGAATGGGACTTCTATGGACTAGGACCTCTGAAACTGTGAGCCCTCAAATAAACCTTTCCTCCTCTATAAGTGTGCTGATCAGATTGTTTAGTCATAGCAGAGAAATACCTGACTAAAACATTAGGCAAAGTGCATTTGGGTTCAAGTTCCTGGGGGCTGTGCCAGAGCGGGCGATGCATGAAGATGTGAGAAGAAAACTGAAGCTGTAATGGAGAACCTTTAGGTTAAGAGTTGCCTCTAATGTGGAATGTCTCCTGAGGGAAGCTGCTGGAATCAAACAGAAGCAAGCTAAGTGAAAGGCCATATAGGCTTTAACCTGAAAGGGCATAAGGGTAGAGCTATACAAGTCCTTTAGAGAGAGTATCACAAAGTTATGATGCTCAGATGTTGGATGTGGATTTATAGAACTTGTTTACTGAGCTCAATTTCAATCTTGCTTTGCTCCCATCCCATCAATCTATGCTGCTATTTCTTCCATGTGAAATGGAAATATTTATTCTGTGCCATTCTATATTGCATATATGTTGCCAGCTTTTGAATTTGCTCACATCCAAGAGTTTGCCTTGTCTCAGTGGAGATTTTAGGCTGGGACTTTTGGGAAATCCTGAAACTGTTAAGACTATGACAACTTTTTGGATTGAACTAAATGCATGTTGTATTGTGAGAAGACCATGAGCTTTTAGGGACTAGGGGAAGAATATTATGGTTTGGATATGTAGTGTCACCAAGAGTTCATATATGAGAAAATACAAGAATTTTCAGAGGTGAAATGATTAGATTATGGGAGGTATAACCTAATCAGTTGATTAATCCATTGATATGCATAAATATAGGAAGGGTAATGTGTGACTTGAGGAAGTAGGTCAGTGGAGTTGTGCTTTTGGGGTTTATATTTTGCCTTTGGTAAACAGAGCTCTCTCTGCTTTCTTGTTTTCCCTAAGCTTCTTTGTTTTGCCACTTTCCCGCTATGTTGTTCTGCTTCACTCAGTCCCAGAGTTATGGAGTCTGCTGACCATGGGCTAAACTCTGGAACCATAAGTCAAAATAAACTTTTCCTCCATTAAGTTGTTTTTGTCATTTCTTTTGGTCATGGCAATAAAAATTTAACTGAATCATTATTTTAACATATTTATAAGTATAAAATAAAATATCAGTAGCACCATCATGATGCTTTATAGCAAATTTCTAAAATATATTCATCTTACACAGTAGAAATACTTTATGTATGTTATATAGTAATTCCACATTTTCCTCTTGCTACAGCCTCTGGAAGCCATGATATTTCTTCTAAAATGTCTTCTAAGATTTTGGTGATAGTACATTCCTCATATGTGTGGAATCACATAGCATTTGCCATTGTGTGTTTGCCATATTTCACTTACTATAATATCCTCTATGTTCATCCATGTTGCTGCATATTTCAGAATTTCCTTCAATTTCAAAACTGAGTGACGTTCCATTGTATATATAAAACAAATGTTCTTTATCCCTTTTTCTGACATACAGGTTGTTCCTACTTCTTCATTGTAGTGAATGATATTGCAATGAACATGAGAGTATAAATGTCATTTTGAAATGTATTTTAATTCTTTTAAAAAATACTCAGAAATTGGATTGACCTATCTTTTAAATTTTTTGAGGAAGTTTCATACTATTTTTCATAACAACTACACTTTCACCTTGCTATCAAAAGTATACGAGGTTCTGGTGAAAGTTAATACTAGGCAGGTTCTAAGGGCCTAAGGTAATAGACAAGTTTCATTTGTTTTAAGCATTATACAATGTTCATATTTTAAAACATCACAACTCACTCTATTAATAAGTAAAATTTTTATTTTTACTATATCAGCTAAAATAAATTTAATTTAATTTAATATAGTGTGTAGTTAAAAAGCATTTTACCTAAAACAATTTGTTCCTGAATTAGTCATCTTTGTGCTACTAGAAAGAAATACCTGTGGCATCAAACTTTATAAATTGAAAATGTTTATTTAGCTCTTAGTTTTGCAGGTTCAAGTACACAGTGCTTGCATCTGTTCAATTCTGGTGACGACCTCATTGTGAATGGTAGATGATGGAGTTTGTGAAGTAGTAAGTAAGTGACTACATCTTAAATCAGTAACAGAGAGAGCTAGGTGGTGTCAAACATGGCTTTCTATAGCAGCCTTAAAAGTGGTAGAAGTACTAAAGTGTCCCATTAAAACTAATTTCCCAGAATATTCCCTCAGTGACATAAGGATGTCCTATCAGGTCACACCTCCCAAAGGTTTCACCACTTCCAAAGATCATGATCTTGTGGAACAAATAGTCAATCACAATAGATCTTAGGGGATACTCAAACCATATCCAAGGCACAACAATTTCTAAGCATTTCATTGCTTTTGATGTTTTGGCAAATGGGAAATTTTCCTTAGTTTCCTTTTTAGATATTTTATAGTTAGTGTGTAGAAACACAAATGACTTTTGTATGTTGATAATGCATCCTTCAAGTTGGATAAATTTACTTATTTATTCAAACAGTTTTCATATGCATTGTCTAGGGTTTCCTATACACAAGAACATGTCATCTGCATACACAGATCAGTTAATTTTCACATTCTTATTTAGGTGTTTCTTTCTTTCTTTTTCTTGTGTAATTGCTCTGATTAAGACTTCTAGTAGTATGTCTTATAGAAAGGAGAATGGGTATCCTTGGCTGGTATGAAAAATGGTGGAATGAGACAGACATCATTACCCTATGTACGTGTATGATTACACAAATGGTATGAATCTACATTGTGCGCAACCATAGAAATGAAGTGATGTACCCCATTTGTGTACAATGAATCAAAATGAAGTCTGTAAAAATAAAAAAAAAGAAAGAAAAGTTTTAAATTTTTCTTTGTTAAGTAGGATGATAACTGCATGTCTTTTAAATTTGGCCCTTGTTATACTGAGTTTATCCACTTCCATTCCTAGTTAATTAAATTTTAACACATTTCCTGATTAATGTTGCCTCATCTATTGATATGAGTAAATTATTTTTATTCTTAATATGTTATATTACATTAACTGATTTTCATTTATTAGACCATACATGGCTCTAGGGCAAAATATCATTTGACCACGGTATGTGACTCATTTAATGTGCTGTTGAATTTTTTTGGACAATAGTTTTTGAGTATTTTCAAATCTATGTTTATCAGTGTTATTGGCCTGTGTGATTTTTTCCCTAGTATTGTTGTTTTCTGCTTTTAGAAACATGGTAACACTGAACTGATAAGATTCGTCTGAAAGAGTCTGAAAGAATTATGTCTTCCTTGACTTTTAGGAAGAGTTTGAGATTTGATGGAACATATTCTTTTAATGATTTCTAGAATTCAAGAGTGAATCAAGTTCTTCCTGAGGGCTTCTTCTGTTGTTGTTGTTGTTGTTGTTGTTATCATTGTATAGTTTGTGGCTATTGATTAAGTATCCTTAATAGAGATTTAGCAGATTTTCTATTTTCTCATGATGTATTCCTAGCAGGTTGTTTCTTTCTAGAAATTTATGTTTTTTATATTTATCCAATTTTTTGTAATATAATTTTAATAATAGATTCTTATGATCCTTTATATTCTGTAGTATCATTTCCTTTCTCAGATTTGGTAAACTTTGGACCATTAGATCTTCAAATAAGCTTTCCAACACCTCCCTTTCTCTTTTCCTTTGGGATCCTCTTAATGTATACTTTAGTCTATTTGGTTGTGTCCTAAAATTCCCTTAAGATTTCTACACTCTTACTTTTTTTACCTCTTCTCTTGGATATGTTCCTTTAATATGTCTTTGAATTCACTGATCCTTTCTTCTGCTTCATAAAATCAGTTATTGAATGACTTTAGTAATTTTTCCAGTTCATTTATTATATTATTTAGCTTTAAAGTTTCAGTTTGGTACTATTTCTTATTTTCTATCTCTTTGTTGGACATTTCACTTTCTTTATGCCGTATTATCTTAACTTCATTGAGAATGTGGTTGACAGATATTTTGAATTTTTTGTCAGTAAAGTAATCTGTCTTTATTTTATTGCATTCAGTTATAAATTTACTATTTCTCTGTTTAAAGCATATTTTCCTATGTTTTCCTTTTCCTTGATTCTTCCAGTTAAAATCTACACATTAGAGAGAAGTGTTACATCTTCTTGTCTTCAGAACTAAAAGCCTTCAGCAATTGGCCTTGCTAGAGATTTGGGGGCTTTTCAAATGTCAGTGCTAGTCTATTTCTCTTTCATTGTTCTTAGCAAACCATAGGCATCAAGAGGACACCATGTGTCTTGATCAATCTGCAATGGCCTTTTTGAGATTCCTATATAAATTGTGCATTAGACCCAGTGTCCATTTCTATCCTTACGTAGGGAGAAGCTTTGAGCTGGTGTTTTATATAAGTTTGTTTTATACTGATATAAGAGGAGAGTCTAAGGTAATTATCGACCTCACAAAGCACATTTGCTTCTACTGTTGTTAATTAGTATGTTTGGAAAGAAGAGGTCATGACTTATTTTGTCATCTTGCTGATGTGCCATGACACAGCAATATATTATCTTCCCAAAGAATTAGCTAAATCACATTTGGGAAATGTGGTATAAAAATTATAGACAATTTTTTGAATTACTTAGATAAATTTTCCATAATAAAGGTTGATTTTAATGATTTTATTTTTGTCTAAAATGTATTTACCCCTCTTTCCCATATTAGTAAATCAGTCTAAGTAACACAATTCAAAGTTTCCTTGAATTAAGAGTTTCTTATCATTTAAAAATGAATAATCAGTGTAGGATACCACGAGTAAGATAGATGATAAATTTTTAAAGCTACAGTTTGCACCCTGAAATTTGCTTCTGAGTAAATTTTTGCATGAATTTTCCTATAATTTGCTGAATTTTACACCCAGATTCAAGTGGAAGGGAAAAAGTAATTCTATTCATGTTGACACTTTATAATTTATTATTAATTCTTTAATTTATATTTCCCAAATCATTCCACCCAGGAAATTATTTTTAAATTTAATTATTTTTTTTTAATTTTTTACAGACTTCATTTTGATTCATTGTACACAAAGGGGGTACATCATTTCATTTCTATTGTTGTGCACAATGTAGATTCATACCATTAGTGTAATCATACATGTACAGAGGGTAATGATGTCTGTCTCATTCCACCCCTTTTCATGCCCTACATCCCCCTCATTTACGAGAGGAAATTATTTTGTACATTAGTTTTGGGCAGAATACCTCATCCCTTTTCCATACATTGAAAGATACTGAGTTTATTAAGCTTAATGAATGATATTAAGATCCATCCTTAAATATGGAAAGACATTGTTTTTCTGTCATTAAATTAAAGAAAAAAATCTGAGAAAATGTTACCAAATCAAATGATAAAATTCACCTCCAAGAGTAGCATGAACTTCATATAAATTATTTTTTCAATCCAATAAGATATACACAGTACCTTATTTTTTCTTAACAGATTCACAGTTTTATATGTTTGCAAGAATCAAATCTGAGATGGTAGATTAGAGGAAGGGTGTACTCCAGCAGTTTCTCAACTCAAAATTTAAACAGCGAAAAGAATGCACCTCAGTAAACTGTGACTTTGGTTCAACCAGCCTATTGCAGAGTAGATGAGGGTCACAGGAAGAGCAAATAAAATTGACTTGCAGGAACCTGTGACATAGACATGATGACTGATTTTAATTGACCCTGTGATGCTGGGAGAAGCAGTTGAATCCATAATGCATTTATAAAAACTATAAATAAATAGAAGAAAGATTAGTAGAGAAAAGGAAATGGGATCAAGGAAAGAAGAGAAAGGGAAAATACTAGGGACTGAAGTGGGGCAAACTATTTTCATGCTTGTATAATTATATCAGATGAATCCAAGTATTATGTATAACTAAAACTAAATAATACAAATTTTTAAAAGTCATAGCAGTCAAAAATGTTTTATTGATGAATGAAGAATCTGTTGGGAACCAGAGTTATGGCATCAGTGAGAACCTCTTGCTAGTGGCCACATGGCAGTATGCAGAGACCACATATTGGAATGTCATAAAGAATATTGCCATTCTAATCCACAGATCACCTATTATGGAGTCCAGAGTGCCTGAATTACTGTGATTGAAACAGGCACTGAGAGAACTGGGCTTAGGGCAATCCAGGCTATATATATTGAAGAGAGAGTTCCCATTTGTCCTGGCAACTCCTTCAAGCAACTGAGAAGACGAAAGTAACTGTTCAGGCAGTCGTGTCTTCATTTCAGATCACATTCTGAATAATTCACATCCACAATGGTGAATATGTGAGGCCTGTAGATATTTACACTCCTGTCCTTAAAAGTGGTGTTTTCTGGAGGTCCCTGAGGCCCAGACATCCAGCAAAGTTTATCATATGTCCAGTAATAGGGGATGTGGATTAAATCTCAAAAAAAAAACAAAAACAAAAACAAAACAAAACAAAAAAAAACACTGACGGTTCCAAAGGTTAGCCAAGACTAAATTCCACCTCTTCGAACTTTAAATTTAGAACTATGCCCCAGCCCCACTAAGGAAGTACACCATTTTGCAGTGACCTGCATGGCCAGTAATTTGGAAACCAGTGAGAGGGAATGGGGGGGGGTGGATAAAAGACAAATAGACACAGAAGGAGAGAAAAATCTAGGGCCCAGTGGTTCTTCATTACCTGATGAGGGATAAATGACCCAAAGCCAATGTAGCACTTTTATTGTATAGGTCATAACATCAAAAGTATTTTTTGTGAGAAAGTTTCTTCAAAGCATACATAATGAAGGACAAAATTCTGGGCAGCCTAAATATAATTATCAACTTTGCACTCATAATTCTTTACAGCCAGCAGCTGGTGTCTGAACTCAGGGTCAAGACTGATAGTCCCATGGTAAGTGTGGAACCTCTTTTGAAGAGAGTGTCACCATAGCAACTGGGTAGTCTCAACTCATGCCTTTGCACCAGGAGTTTCCAGCCCAGGTGTGCTCCTTTTGCTGGACAATCAAACATGATTCAAAGCAACACTCCCAACATCTCCCCACTTTTTTATCTCTTCAGTTCAAGTGATGAGCTATTATTCGAAGTTGTCAGACTTCTCAGAAGATGTGGTTTCCTATTGTCATAACACAAGAGTATGAGTAGCAAATTGTAATATATTTTAATGTATTTCAAGAATTAAAACCATTTAAATCACCATGTATTTCTTTAGCAAACCATGCAGGATCCACAAGATCATTTCTGTGCTCCAAAATATCCTGAATGTGATTATGTAACTCCATAAGGCCTAGACTACCATTATTTATCTGCCAAATGCCCATTAATTGATTTTTAACTTTCTCTCAATCCTAATGGGAAGCATTATATCTTGCTCCTTTAACACAAACAAATTGTAGCCAGCATGGCAATGAAGCCATTGTTTGAATTTAAGAGCAGCAAGCTCATTTCCTATATTTATAACCATAGCTTCCAGGACATTTAATTTAGTTTCTATCTTGTAATAAATATCTACCTAATTCTGTAGGGCTTTGGAAGTATTCTGAGCCAAATAATTAAGAAATGAGCATTTTGATTACTTCTGGAAATAGTATGGTTATGTCATGGCAGAGACCAAAACAGATATCAAAGTGACTAATCTAAATGCAATAAGACCAAGAGCATGCCGATGTCTGTTTATCTGGACATGGATCTGTTGTAGGACTTGAACTCCAGCATCAGAATACCAGGGCTCTGAAATGTTATCTGGCATCAAAACAAAGGAGGTCTAAAGTAACACAAACACTACTTGTCCTTTATTATACCTAGTAATGCACGTAGTCAGATTGTAACTTTGACAAGTTATATGATACTTTTCTTCAGTTCATTTTACTTTTATATTTCCAGAAATTAAGACATAAGGAGATTGTACACAGTCCCACAAGCCATAAGAGGGAGTCGAGTCACTTTACAGCTCCTATCCACAAGATCAGTTAGGGAGCTACAGGTATAATTGATGAAATCTTAGGCAGTTATCAAAAGTCACAGATCTCTTGTATGCCAACACCAGTGAAGGTCAAAATATTACTAAAAAATCCTCTAGAAGTCATAAGTTCCTGATGCGTGTGCCTCTTATCAAATCTGTGAGACCAATCTAGCACATATCCACTACTGCCAGAGATATTATGTCACACTTGCAAAATATTGGCACACTCTACCCAATTAGGAAAGGGACCAAATTCTGTTGTAGTATGATTAAGAGCACTAAGGTATTAGTGGATGCTCTGTGGGAAACATGCTTATGTCATTGGGGAGTCCTGTTTTTTTTTTTTTTTTTTTTTTTTTTTTTGCGGTGCTGGGAATCGAACCCAGGGCCTTGTGCTTACAAGGCAAGCACTTTACCAACTGAGCTATCTCCCCAGCCTGAGTCCTGTTTTTGTAACTGTCTGGATATATGTTTTTAAATCCCAGGAACCAGTATTATTGACTCCCCTGGCTCCCCCATATGTTGTCTTTTTCTCTGGTGTCACTTTTAAACAGCCAATATTTTCTTTGTGGGACCAACATATAGGTAGACTCCCACTATATCCAATATAATTAAAATCAATTTTATGAACAGGGACAATGTGTTTATCTGAAAAACTTCCCACCATATGAGTATCATTAGTAAATACTGGAATGGATTCTCCAGTGCACACAGCTTGGTAAACTAAAGGTAGATCTGGGAAATAAGTACAATAAGTTTCCCCATGAACCCTACTTATCTTACAGCTTAATAAATCCAGCATGGCAACAAACGTGATGGCTGGAGATTTAGTACCTCCCTGCTATTTGACAGTCTTCTCAGCCTGATGCAACAGGTTCTTCAGTTTATTGAACTGCATCTCAAGATCCTCCATGGTGATGACAAACAGCACACTCAGGCACCCAGATAGAATGAGCTGCACCTTTTGGAAAGACACAAGCATGGCCTCTACTCTACATTATCACTAGATCTAGTTCATTCCATTGTCCTATTTGTAAATTTCTCCAACAGACTAGGCCTTATGGGCCTACTGAAATGGGATCCATGTGTAGCTCTGCAGCAGTGTGACCCACAGCATCACAATTGAAAAAAAATTGAAACAAAAAGAGCATAATTCAAAAAAATACTGTGATGTCTAATCTCCTCCTTTTTGTTTCTGTAATTATAATGTAAGGGGCAAGTGAACCTGTTCTACAATGACCTGGCCTTGGGGATCATAAGGGATAAGAGATTGGGGATCAATATGATATTGATTACAAAACTGTTGAAAAGAAGAACTGGTATAAACTGAAGCATTATCAGTTTTAATTTGTAGAAGATGGTCCAACACTGCAAAAGCAGTTGGATTGTGGGCTGGCAGGGAGCCAAAGGGTGTGTCTGGTATGCCTGGAGAAAAACAGGAAGCTGTTACAATTGGCTACATGTATGCTTGAGCTCGTGATTGCTTGACCTTTAACAGGATTGGGTGGACATATCTGATCAAAATTGCTTATGCATGAGACTGCTTTTCAGGGGTTGTTGTTGTTGTTGTTGTTGGGATCTGAATAAAGAAGAAGCTGCTTCATGACAATCTGAGGTGTACGTGTCTTTATGTCCCGCTGGATGGTGACATTTGGTGGCCCATACGGGGAATGGTGAGTGCTCAGGTAAGTAATAAAGGAGAAAATTTTTCACTAGCACAGTCAACTAGCAGTCAGCTAGCAGGTTTCCCTATTCAAGGAAACAGTGGCCTTAAGGTACTAACGGAAGGCTCCCCTAGTGAGGGAACTTAACAGAAGGCTGTCCCAAGAGACAGCAAAGGATGTCCTGTAGTAAATGAATGTGTGTAAGTTGTTAGTTGTGTTAATATTTTTGTTACTTTTCCTTGTTTGGTTTCTGTTTAAGTTTCACAGATTCTCATGGAAGGCTCTCTTAACGCCTCTCCCTCTGGGTACTTTGCCTATATGGACATTAGTTCATTCTGTCTGACTTCCAAAAAACCAAAATTTCAAGAACAGCTAAGAGAAGGGGAAGAGATATTAGAAACTGTAAAAGAAGAACAATCAAGTCGAGCTTCTGAAAGAGAAAGTAGATGTTCAGATTCAGAACAGGGATGTGACTCTGAAGAACAGGAACTATCTGAGACAGAGCTAGAAAAGAAGTTCTCTCAGTGGCATTTAGCCCCTACTGCACTGCGTCCTCCAGCGTAATCCAGGTCACCACTCTTTTCCAAGTTGTAGAGGCGCATGTACTTGCTGCACAGGGGCGGCCCCCAGACAGTGGGCTGATGTAGAATCTCGATCAGTGTTCCCAATATTCCTGATATTTGAAGATCAAAACAATCAGAGATATCATCAAATATTAGATATAAAATTAGTGAAACAGTTAAAAGAGGCAGTTATGTCCTATGGAGTACAAGCTGCATTTACCATTTCTTTATTATAGAATGTTGCAAGTCAAAACCTTACTCTGACTGATTGGGGTAATTTAGCAAAAGTATGTTTATCTGGGGGACAATATCTTATGTGGAAGGTGGCCAACCAGGAGTTATGTTCTGATACTGCCTGACGTAATGCAGTTGCAGGCAATCCTCAATGGAATCTAGACATGCTGACAGGCCAAGGACCATATGAAGGGCAAGGTAATCAGATTAATTTCCACCATAGTGAGTATCAACAAATTAGTGCTGCTGCCACTAAAGCTTGGAAAACACTTTCAGGTGCTGGCGATCTTCAAGGACAGTTATCTAAGGTTATTCAAGGCAACAATGAACCCTATGCCCATTTTGTAGACAGATTGATTCAAACAGCAGGATGTATATTTGGAGATGTAGACCAGGCTATGCCTTTAGTCAAACAGCTTGCATATGAGCAAGCAAATAAATGGTGTAAAGAAGCAATAAGACCTTGGAAAAACAAAGACCTTGGAGCCTATTTAAAGGCTTGTAGGGATGTTAATGAGGCTTTTATTCAAGGTCAGGTGATGGTTGCAGCGCTTGCACAGGGTCTTAGAGGCAATGCCAACTACCACCCAGGCCAACAGTGTTATTGGTGTAAACAATACGGACACATAAAAAAGGACTGCCCCCAGGGTCCTGTACCAAAATTATGTCCCTGATGTAAAAAAGGGAAACACTGGGCAAGTGACTGTAAATCCACTAGAGACAAAGATGGTAACCCTTTACCTCCAAAAAATGGGAATCAGGGCCCCCAGCCTCGGGGCCCACAAATATACGGGGCTATCCAGTTCGTACCTTGGAACCATTACCTCTTGACTCCCCAATTAGACAAACAAGAGGAGGCGCAGGATTGGACCTCTGTGCCTCTGCCAGAGCAGTATTAGGTGACATTAACTGGATTAGACCTTACCTTCACTTACCCACCTCAAGTTTGGGCCCCCTGTTTGACACTCTTAAAGGTGATTCTGATCCCCTTTCTAAGCGGGTGCTTACCCCTAAGGCTCGAACAGCTCTCAAGCTTGTTGAAATAGCTATGGAAAAGGTTCATCTTGATCGTATTGACCTAGCTAAGCCTTTATCATTCATTGTCTTGGTCACAAATAAGTTACCCACAGGAGTGTTTTGGCAAAAGGGTCCTATTCTATGGGTTCACGTGAATTATGCCCCTAACAAGGTCTTATCCTTGTTTACTGAATCTGTGGCAGAATTAATCCTTAGGGCATTAAAAGTATCCCTTTCCACCTTTGGGTCACATCCCTCTACAATAACTACTCCTTATACTACTGATCAGATACAATATCTTATTAATAATTCAAATTCATGGGCTTTACTAGTACTTCTGCTGTGTTTGACAATCATTTGCCATCTGATCCTCTTCTCCAATTTTGGAGTCAACATCCTATAATTTTCCCCAAAGTCACCTGAAAAGAACCTATTATAGGAGCTACCCTTATATTTACTGATGGATCAAAAAATGGTATGGGTGCTATTACTGTAAATAATGTTACAGAAACATTGCTGTTTAATACTCTATCTGCACAACAAACAGAACTATTAGTAGCTATAGAAGTATTCAGAACCCACCATGAGCCCTTTAACCTATTCTCTGATAGCAAATACGTTGCTAATGCTATTCAAAATTTAGAATTAACTGTTCTGCTCTCCCTCACTTCCACCATCACTAAGTATTTACAATCTTTACAAAAACTTATTTGGGAAAGAAAAAGCCCTTTTTTTATTGGGCATGTTCGGGCTCATACTGGCCTTCCAGGTCCTCTAAGTTTACACAATGATTTAACAGACATGGTCACCAGAGACCCACATATCTTTGATGCACTTGAAAATGCAAAAAAAATTCATTCCAAATTTCACATAAATGCTTCTACTCTACGTTTATGCTATCAGATTACTAAGGCAACAGCTTGGGACATAGTCAAGTCTTGTGCTAAATGTGCTACACTTATTCCTAATCCCTCGTTAGGAGTAAATTCAAAAGGGCTTCAGCCCAATCATATTTGGCAAATGGATGTAACTCATTATTCAGAATTTGGAAAACTACAATTATCCATGTGTCATTAGATACCTTTTCAGGATTTATTATGGCCTCTGCTCATGCTGGAGAAAAAACCAGAGATGTAATAGCACACTGTTTACATTCTTTCTCCATCCTAGGGGTTCCCAAACAAATTAAAACAGATAATGGTCCTGGATATACATCCCAGGCCTTTAAACAATTTTGTTCCACCTTTGGTATTCAACATGTCACAGGAATTCCCTATAATTCTACTGGACAAAGCATTGTTGAGCGTGCCCATTTAACACTTAAAAACATGCTTTATAAACAAAAAGGGGGAATGGGGCATCATACAGATCCCCAAAAGACAAATTGTCTGTTACCTTGTTCATTTTAAACTTTTTAAATCTCGATTCTGAGGGCCAATTGGCTGCTGACCGTCGTTCAGAGCCTAATAAAAAACATCTACCTCAAGTGCTCTGGAAGGACATTCTATCAGGACAATGGAAAGGCCCGGATCTGGTATTAATCTGGACCCAAGGATCTGTTTGTGTTTTCCCGCAGGACGCACAATCGCCAATTGGGTGCCTGAAAGATTGGTCAAGGCTTCCTCAATAGAAAACCAAGAACAACAAGAAGATGTGGAAGTTCCTCCAACTGCTGTTGTTGATGATCCCTCACCATGTTAATGGAAGAGCCGTGCGTTACCTATGGGGGATAGTAAAGGCGTGACCTTGTCCTTTGCCCCTTACTAACTCTTCCAATCTATATCGTCCTATTCTTATCACTAATTCCACATTAGGGTTACCTACTGTACCCTTTTCTCCCGACTTAGCACCCTACCCAAATGGCTCCTACGACTTAGCAGGTTATGTGGGAACCTCCCCCCAAGTTTGGCTATGCTAGCCCGGTAGTCAGAGACGGGTAAGATTCGTGAAGAGCTCATACCAACCTAAGACAGGGAATGAAGATATAAGCTTCATTTTCCGATGACGCATAAGGATGTTGCTCTGTCATGGACAACCTAAGACAGGCACAGTCTTTTTATAAACAAACAGGGGGAGATGTGGGTTGGCAGGGAGCCAAAAGGTGTGCCTGGTATGCCTGGAGAAAAACAGGAAGCTGTTACAATTGGCTACATGTATGCTTGAGCTCGTGATTGCTTGACCTTTAACACGATTGGGTGGACATATCTGATCAAAATTGCTTATGCATGAGACTGCTTATATATTGAGGGTGAGACTGCTTTTTGGGGGTTGTAGTTGTTGTTGTTGGGATCCAAATAAAGAAGAAGCTGCTTCATGACAATCTGAGGTGTACGTGTCTTTATGTCCTGCTGGACGGCGACATTGGATAGTGGGAATGACTTCATGGGTATACTCTACTTTGCCAGAACAATTAGCAAAAGTTGCTTTTCAAGTATGTGAGGATTATTAAAGTCAATGTTGTTGTTGAACTGAAAAAGACACCACAATGAAAGAAGGCTCAGCTCCCACCAATTATATGACTCAACTTCTGCATTTAATAATAAGCTGAGCAACATAACTATGAAATGGAGTCAGTACAAGTACTGGACACAGCCTTACATATTGTTCATCCTATAGGTGATGGCCTTATTTTCTCAAATTAACATAGATTGTTATATTGAAAGTTGAATTTTATAAGGCACTAACAGACAACAGTTATAAAGTTTACAAGGAAAATACAAAATGAAATTAACGAGTAAAACATAGTTTGCATAATAGCTATGAATCAAGAAACATATTTTGTAATCTAAAACTTTTACTTAGCTATATATTATATTTCAAGATTACAGTAATTTTTATAACAAAAATCTATCTTTTGAACTTAAATTTAGATGAACTCATGTGGTTATCTTAACATGAAATAAGTTGAGATTCAGTCTTAACTCAGGTGAGGTGGACTCTTGACAAACCTTAGGTAAGGTATCTTATTTCTGAAACTTATCTTTGTCTCTTTCTCAAATATTATTTTATAAAGTTTTATTTATGACATTCTGAGTCTATATGAATCATTTAACATAATTTAACATTACATTTGAAGCATGAATCAACCAAGTTAATAGAGCTTTTAACCCCCTTTTTTTGAAAAGTGGCAAAATGTCTTAACATCCCATATTGTCAACCTTTAAATGAACCTGGCTCTCCTTAATGACTTTCAAAAATGTATTCAAGTTCCCATCCTGGTGAGAAGAGTAAAAATTTTATAATTTATGATGTTATTTTTATCTAACCACAAAATATTAAATGACATAAATAAATTTCCAACTTAATTTGTTATTTTTATATAAGTCTGTAAGAGACCACTGTTACAGAGAAATTTAGTTTGGAGAACACCAGCTTGGTAAAGTGCTCTCCTGAAATTTATATTTTAAAAACTTCTGTATAAATACTTTTAGAATACAAAGAAGCCAGTGACATCACCACAATTACACTGTACCTTATATTGACAAAGTTTAGCTTTTAAAGAAAAATTTAGAATCTGGAATGCAGTGTAATACTCTAAAATAAGTTATTGTTTAATCACAGAAAAACAATTCCTTTAAGATTAATTTCTCTAAATAATAAAACTTAACAGATACAAGAAATTATCTTAATACATAAGATTAATGCTATAAGAAATCATTGTTACTTTTACACATAGAGGGTTAAATTTTGTTTATATCAGTAGGTTAATAACTGACTGTGCCTGGGGAAAGGGTCAGTTCTACTTTTTCAGCCATCTTCTAGGAAGCCATATTAACCATGTGTCCCTACCTTTTGCAAACAACTGTCCTAGGTGTTTAAATACTCACTCCTGAAATGTAACAAATGTTTGTGGAAAGAGCAGGTTTTTTTTGTGTGTGTGCTTATCTCTTTTTGTAAGCCCTCCGTGCCAGAGACCATGTTCAAGGCCTTCACCCTGATAGATTAGGAATTTTCTTTTTAAAAGAAGAAAAAGCCTAATACATTTTTTACCGATTTTTGCTAATTACATATAACCACTTAAGTTACACAAAAACTTTTTGAAATTTACCCTTCATAAACCGTTTATAACTTAGAAGTTTTACAACTTTTTAATTTACCACAAAGAATTTATCATCCAGAGATATTTTAACTTTCATTTTTCATATTGAAACATAATTTTGTATCTACAACTTCCTAATCTCATTTTTAGTTACTGATCTCTTTCTAAACATATATTCTGAAACAATCTTTTTAAAATTTCTGAATTTTTTCTAATTACTCCTCTTAATAAGATGAAATACTTTGAAATTTGGTGTAGTGCTTTAATTGAAACCCAACTGAAAAGTCTCACACTCCATGTATATAAATCACACCTTACAGAATCTTAACTCTTAGCAAACTTGATTTTAGTGAACTCACAGAAACAAAAAAGTCTCAAACCTTTTCCTTTTACCAAGTTATAAAAACACTTTTAATGTTTAAATGTATTTACTTATAGGATTTAGGACGGTAAGAGTGCTTGATTTTATACTTAGTACTTGATATTTCAGCACTCTAAATAAATCAGATGTGTCCTTTAACAAACTCATTTATGAAGATTAATCTCATTAATGTTAAATATAATTTACTAATTCTTAACTGTAAGAATCAGGATATCGAACAAGTGTAGTTAACAATATTAGCCAACTTTTTCTTATTGAAAGAAAACTCCTAGAAACAGTTGGTCATACATTATATTTTAGACATTTTATGGAAACCAAAACTTTATTCTTTATCTCACCATCTAGGAAAAAACTTGTGAGTTAGCCATTTTTTTAATTATTTTTTATTTTACAGACTAATTAGATTGCAGATAAATGGGGTACATCTTTTCATTTCTATGGTTGTGCACAATGTAGATTCATACTATTTGTGTAGTCATACATGTACATAGGGTAATGATGTCTGTCTCATTCCACCATTTTTCATACCCCCCTCTCATTTTCCTCTACGTAATCTAAAGTTCCTTCATTCTTCTCTCACCCTCTAACCCCCTCACGCCCATTATATGTCATCATCCAATATCAGGGAAATAATTCAACCTTCAGTTTTTTGGAATTGGCTTATTTCACGTAGCATGATATTCTCCAATTCCATCTATTTAATAGCAAATGCCATAATTTTATTCTTCTTTATGGCAGAGTAATATTCCATTGTGTATATATTCCATTGTGTATATATTGTGTATATCTTTATTCATTCATCTGTTGAAGGGCATCGTGGTTGGTTCCACAATTTAGCTATTGTTAATTGAGCTGCTATAAATATTATGTGGCTGTGTTACTGTAGTATGCTAATTTTAGGTCCTTTGGGTATAAAACAAGGAGCGGGATAGCTGGGTCAAAATGTGGGTCTATTCCAAGTGTTCTAAGGATTCTCTACACTGCTTTCCAGAGTGGCTGCACCAATTTGCAACTCCATCAGCAATGTAAAAGTGTGCCTTTTTCCCCACATTCATGCCAACATCTATTATTGTTTGTGTTCTTGATAATAACCATTCTACTTGGAATAAGATGAAATCTTAGAGTTGTTTTAATCTGCATTTCTCTAATTACTAGAGATGATGAACACTTTTTCATATATTTATTAATCACCTGTATATCTTTTTTTGTAAAGTGTCTGTCCAGTTCCTTGGCCCATTTATTGATTGGGTTCTTTGTATTTTTGGTGTAAAGTTTTGTAAGTGCTTTATAAATTTTGGAGATTAGTACTCTATCTGAAGTGCATGTGGAAAACATTTTATCCCACTGTGTGGGCTCTCTTTTCATATTACTGATTGTATCCTTTGCCAAAAATAAAGCTTTTTAATTTGAATCCATTCCATTTATTGATTCTTGCTTTGATTACTTGTACTTCAGGAGTCTTGTTAAGGAAGTCTGATCCTAGGGCAACATGATGAAGATTCGGGCCTACTTTGTCTTCTATTTGGTGCAGGGTCTCTGGTGTAATTCCTAAGTCCTTGATCCATTTTGAGTTGAGTTTTGTACAGGGTGAGAGATAGAGGATTGATTTCATTTTGCTGCATATGGATTTCCAGTTTCACCAGCACCATTTGATGAACAGGCTATCTTTTCTCCGTTGTATGTTTTTGACTCCTTTGTCTAGTATGAGATAACTGTATTTATGTGGGTTTGTCTCTGTCTTCTATTCTGTATCATTGGTATACCTGCCTATTTTGGTGACAATACTATGCCATTTTTGTTACTATTTCTCTGTAGTATAGTTTAAGATCTAGTATTGTGATACCTCCTGCTTCACTTTTTCTGCTCAGGATTGTTTTGGCTATTCAAGGTCTCTTATTATTCCAGATGGAATGCATGATTGCTTTCTCAATTTCTCTGAAGAATGTCATTGGGATTTTAATTTAGATTGCATTGAATCTATATAGCGCCTTTGGTAGAATGACCATTTTGACAATATTAATTCTGCCTATATAAGAACATGGCAGATTTTTTCATCTTCAAAGGTTTTCTTCAATTTCTTTCTTTAGTGTTCTGTATATTTCCTTGTTGAGGTCTTTCATCTCTTTTGTTACATTAATTCCCAGGTATTACTTTTTTTTAAGGCTATTGCGAATGGAGTGGTTTTCCTAATTTCTCTTTCAGAAGATTAATCACTTATGAATAAAAGTGCATTAGATTTAGACATATGGATTTTATATCCTACTACTTTGCTGAATTCATTTATTAGCTCTAGAACTTTTCTAGTGGAGTCTTTTCAATCTTCTAAATAAAGAATTATGTCATCAGTAAATAGTTGCAGCTTGAGTTCTTCTTTTCCTATTCATATCAATTTAATTTCTTTGGTCAATCTAATTGATCTGGCTAGTATTTCAAGGACGATGTTGAATAGAAGTGGTGAAAGAGGGCATCCATGTCTTGTTCCAGGTTTAGAGGGAATTCTTTCAATTTTTCTCCATTTAGAATGATGTTGGCTGTGGGCTTATCATACATATCCTTTACAATGTTGAGGTATGTTCCTACTATTCCTATTTTTTCTAGGGTTTTAAGCATGCTGTATTGTATCAAATGCTTTCTCAGTATCTATTGAAATAATCATATGATTCTTAACCTTAAGTCTATTGGTATGATGAATTACATTTATTGATTCTGTAGTTTGAATCAACCCTGCATCTCTGGGATAAGTCCCACTTGATCATCATGCACTATCTTTTAAATATGTTTTTGTATGTGATTTGCCAGTATGTTCATCAGTAATATTGATCTAAGGTTTTCTGTCCTTGATGAATCTTTGAGGCTTACAGAATACCAAATGAAAAAAATTACTACAGATTCACACCGAGGCACATTATGATGAAAATACCTCACATACAAAATAAAGATAGAATTTTAAAGGCTGTGAGAGAAAAACATCAGATTACTTATAAGGGAAAACCAATACAGATATCAGCAGATTTCTTAGCCCAGACCCTAAACAGAAGAAGGGCCTGGAACAATATATTTCAAGCTCTGAAAGAATGTGAATGCCAACCAAGAATACTATACCCATCAAAATTAACCTTCAGATTTGATGATGAAATCAAATCTTTCCATGATAAACTAAAGTTAAAGAATTTACAAATAAAAAGCCTGCACTACAGAACATTCTCAGTCAAATATTTCATGAAGAGGAAGTGAAAAACAACAATACAAGTCAGCAAAGGGAGGAACTACCCTAAAAGAAAAGTCAATCAAAGAAGAAACCAAGTCAATTTAAAAACCAAAAGTAAGCCTAAGTGACCAGGAATACAGATCATATCACAATAACAATCCAGAATATTAATTGGCTAAACTCATTAATCAAAAGGCAAAGACTGGCATATTGGTTTAAAAAGAAAGATCCAGCGATATGTCACCTTCAAGAGACTCATCTCATAGAAAAAGACATCCACAGACTAAAGTTTGAAGGATGGGGAAAAACATACCTTGAACATGGACTCAGTAAAAAAGCAGGGATCTCCATCCTCATATCAGATAAAGTGGACTTCAAACCTAAGTCATTCAGAAGGGATAAAAAGGGCATTTCATCCTGCTCCAGGGAAACATAAACCAGCAAGACATAATGATTTTAAATATTTATGCCTCAAATAATGGAACATCTATGTACATCCAAAAAATTTTAGAATCAAATTGAACAAAACACAAAGTCAATAATAATGGGTAACTTTAACACACCACTCTCACCACTGGATAGATCCTCCAAAGAAAAACTGAACAAAGAATCTATAGAACTAATTAATACAATCAATGATATAGACTTAACAGACACGTACCAAGTATTTCATCCATCATCGAGTGAATACACTTTCTTCTCAGCACCTAATGGATCCTTCTCCAAAATAGAGCATATGTTATGACACAAAGAAGCCATGAGTAAATACAAAAAATATAGAGATGCTACCTTGTATTCTATCAGACCATAAAGGAATGCAATTAGAAATCAGTGACAAAATAAAAAATAAAAACTACTCCTACACTGGAGCCTAAATAATATGCTATTGAATGATGCAATGATAACAGAAGACATCAGGGGGAGAATAAAAAAATTCTTAGATGTAAAAGAGAGCAATGATAGAACATATCAAAATCTCTAGGACACTCTGAAAGTAGTATTAAGAGGAAAGTTCATTGTATTGAGCTCATACATTAAAAAAATAAAAAGTCATCAACTAAATGACCTAACATTACAGCTCAAAGCCCTGGAAAAAGAAGATCAACACCAAAAATAGTAGAAGACAGGAAATAATTAAAATCAGAACTGAAATCAATGAAATTGAAATGAGAGAAACAATTCAAAAAATTGACTGAACAAAAGTTGGTTCTTGAAAAAGTAAGCAAATTTGATAAACCCTTATCCATACTAACAAAGAGAAGGAGAGAGAAAACTCAAATTACTAGAATTCATGATAAAAAAGGAAAGATCACAACAGACAAAAGTGAAATACATAATATAATTAGAAGTTATTTTGAAAAATCTATACTCTAACAAAATAGAAAATATCAAAGAGATTGCTGAATTTTTAGATAAATATGATCCTCCCAAACTGAATCAGGATGATGTACACAATTTATTTTTTTATTTTTTTTCATTTTCTTAATTTATTTTTTATTAAAATATTTTTTATTTTTACAGACACATTTTGATTCATTTTTCATAAATGGGATACAATTTTTCATTTCTGTGGTTATACACAATGTATATTCACACCATTCATGTAATTTTATATATATATAAAATTATATATATATATAGTGTATTTTATATATATATATACATATATATATATATATATATATATAGTGTAATACTGTTTCATTCTACTGTTTTTCCATTCCCACCCCCTCCCACACTTTTTCCTCTACACCATCCAAAGTTCCTTCATTCTTCTCTTCCCCCTACCATGCCCCATCATTATATATTGTCATTATCAGAGAAAACATTCAGTCTTTGGTTTTTTGGAGCTTGGCCTATTTCACTTAGCATATTTTCCAACTTCATCCATTTCCCAGCAAATGCCATAATTTTACTATTCTTTATGGCTGAGTAATATTCCATTGTGTATATGTACCACAGTTTCTTTATCCATTCATCAATTGAAGGCCATCTAGGTTGGTTCCACAATCTAGCTATTGTGAATTGAGCTGCTATGAACATTGATGTGGCTGCATCACTGTAGTATTCTGATTTTAAGTTCTTTGGGTATAGGCCAAGGAGTGGGATAGTTGGGTCAAATGGTGGGTCTATTCCAAGCTTTCTGAGGAATCTCCATGTTGCTTTCCAGAGTGGCTGTATCAATTTGCAACTCCACCAGCAATGTGTGAGTGTGTCTTTTTCCCCACATCCACACCAACACTTATTATTGCTTGTGTTCTTGATAATAGTCATTCTAATTGGAGTTAGATGAAATCTTAGGGTGGTTTTAATTTGCATTTCTCTAATTACCAGGAATGATGAGCACTTTTTCATAAATTTGTTGATCACCTGTATGTCTTCTTCTGTGAAGTGTCTGCCCATTCCCATAGGTACATCAATGGTACAGGATGGAAGACATGGAGACATACCCACATAAGTACAGTCACCTCATTCTAGACTAAGGTGCTAAAAACTTACAATGGAGAAAAGATAACCTCTTCAAAAAATGGTGTTGGGAGAACTGGAAATCCATATGCAGTAAAATGAAATCAATCCTCTATCTCTCACCCTGTACAAAACTCAACTCAAAATGGATCAAGGATCTAGGAATTAGACCTGAGACCCTTCACCAAATAGAAGAAAAAGTAGGCCCGAATCTCCATCATGTTGGCTTAGGACAAGACTTCCTTAATAAGACCCCCATAGTGCAAGAAATAAAAGCAAGAATCAATAAATGGTATGGATTCAAACTAAAGTTTTTTTCTCAGCACAGGAAACAATCAATAATGTGAAAAGAGAGCCTACAGAGTGGGAGAAAATATTTTCCACACATACTTCAGACAGAGCAATCATCTCCAAAGTTTGTAAAGAACTTAAAAACTTTACACCCAAAATACAAAGAAACCAATCAATAAATGGGCTAAGGAAATGATATACACAATTTAAACAGATCAATTTCAAGCACCCAAATAGAAGAAGCCATCAAAATTCTACCCTCCAAGAAAAGCCCAGGACCAGATGGATTCTCAGCCAAATTCTACAAGACCTTTAAAGAACTAATACCAATACTTCTCAAAGTTTTCCAGGAAATAGAAAAGGAGGGAATCCTTCCAAACTCATTCTATTAAGCTAGTAAGTTTAATAAGCTTAATAAGTTTAATAAGTTTAGTAAGTTTAATAAGTTTAATACATTTAATAAGTTTATTAAGCAATTGTAATGACATCTTTACTTTTATCTATTTCCAAAATTTAAACTGAACTTCTGTTTTTAAAATCAAGTGAACTAACAGATATTTGGGATATCTTTTTATTTATATTTTTATTTAGGAGCACTCATTTATCTATATGCTAATTTAGATTCATGTACATGATATAAGGATAAAAGTCCATATGTAGACATAACAATATATTGCACAGGTGTGGCAAATACACAAAACATACAAGCAATAAAGATCTTGTAACCTTTTTGCAAGCAGGGCTTAAAATAGAGCAGGCAATTTTATAGATAATTATTAAAGTCTCTATTAGATTTAACCTGTTAGAAATTAAAAAAAGAGTCCATCAGACATTTACATTATGACTTAAATATAGGGCTAGCCTGTACAGTTGGAAATGCAGGTGTAAAATCTAACAACCATGGCAGACACTGAAATCAAAAGTTCAGATAGCCAGCTATTCTTGATGGCTCTCAGATTTATTTCCAATATTGCCATTTCTATATACTTTTAGAATTTAGTAAAAGGAGTTTTTTTTTTTTTTTTTAATGTGTTTGAGAGTCAACCTTTGAAAAATCTGTCTCTGAACAAAGAGTACAAAAAGTTTTATAGTTAGGTAAAATTAGATAAAAAATTCATTAATTTAGGCACACATAATCAAATGTGAATTCATCATAAAATCATGAGCTCAAAAACATAGAATTTTAAAAACAGGAGTTCTAAGAAAAAAAAATTACATGGCCACAATTCTCTAAAAGAGCATGCAAAATATCTATCAGATCAAAGTTTACTTTTAGCTTACAGTAGAGTCAGTTCAGATATTTAAAAATGTAGGAGCCTGTGAAGTCTTTAGGTAAACATTCTCAAAGTAAAGACTTGTATATATGTGAACATTCCATTTTTCTTCCTGTGATGTAGCATTAGGGAGAAAATTGTTAACAAAGTAGGGTAGTAGAGAGTGAAAGCAGTTAAGATATCCAGCCATGCCAGGAGTGGGTTGGATTTAAAATTTACATGTTTTTCCTTTTGTCTTAACCAGTTCGCTGAAAGTCTTTCTTATAATTTAAAAGTGACACTTTTTTTGTTGTTGTAGTCAGTTCTTTGCACGTGTTTTTTGCAGCCCTCCACAATTTACATTTTATTTTACTTTTATTTTTTTCAGAGAAACTGAACATTTTATTATCTAGTTTAAGAAAAAAATCTCAAGTTCATGTTATGATACACTTCTATAAAATTTTAAATCAGATTTCCTCCACCTTCCAAATGAGGTTGTGTTTATCTCTGTACTCTCCTATCCTTACTGTTCTCAAATCAGCTCCTCCTCTACATTCCTCCAGTTCTTTTTAAATTAATTTTTTATTTGTTCTAATTGAGTATACATGACAGTAGAATGTATTTTGACACATTGTTCACAGATGGAGCATAACTTCCCTTTCCTCTGGCTGTACATGGTGCTGAGTCACACTAGTAGTGTAATCATACATGCATACAGGATAATAATGTCTGTCTCATTCTACCACCCTTCCGAAACCCACAGCCCCACCCTTCCCCTCACTCCCTTCTGCACAATACAAAGTTCCTTCATTCTTCCTTACTCAACCCCACTATGAACCAGCATCCATTTGTCAGAAAAAAACATTCAAGTCTTTGTTTCTTTGGAATTGGCTTATTTTACTTAGCATGATATTCTCTAGTTCTACACATTTACCTGCAAATGACAACATTTCATTCTTCAAGGCTGAATAATATTCCATTGTGTACATGTACCACATTTTCCTTATCTACTCATCTGTTGAAGAGCATCTAGGTTGGATTCATAGTTTAGCTATGTGAATTGAGCTGCAATAAACATCGATGTGGCTGCATTCCAATAGTATGCTGATTTTACATCCTTTGGGTATAAACTGAGGAGTGGGGTACCTGGGTCAAATGGTGATTCCTTTCCAAGTTTTCTAAGACATCTCCATACTGCTTTCCATAGTGGTTGCACCAGTTTGCAGTCCCACCAGCAACATGTGAGCATACCTTTTCCCTCACATCCTTGCCAAAATTTATCATTGCTTATATTCTTGACAATTGCCATTCTGTCTGAAGTGAGATGAAATCTTAGTGTGGCTTTGATTTGTATTTCTCTAATTACTGAAGATGATGAACATATTTTCATATATTTGTTAATTGATTATATTTCCTCTTTTATGAAGTTTCTATTCAGTTCCTTGACTCATTTATTGATTGTGTTATTTGTGTTTTTATGGTGTTAAATTTTTTTTAATCCTTTATGTATCCTGGAGATTATTGCTCTATCTGAGGTGAGTGTGGTAAAGATTTTCTCCCATTCTGTAGGCTCTTTCTTCATGTTATTGATTGTTTCCTTTGCAGAGAAGAAGCTTTTTAGTTTTAATCCATCCCATTTATTGATTCTTAATTTTACTTCTTGCTCTTTATGAGTCTTGTTAAGAAAGTCAGGTCCTACATTTTAAATGCAAGCCTGAGAGAGAGAGAGAGATCTAGCAGAAACTAAGAAGTAAGTAAAGCTGCTGTTTTATGTTTTCTCTGTGGAGTCCCTCTTTTCTCTATTATTCTTCAAGTCTTAAGCATTACTTTAAGCATGGAACCTATTGCCCATGTCTCTATATTTACTGCTCCTCTTAAGGGCAATTTTCAGTAATCAATTTTAAGAACTGTGACAACTGTACCTTCTTGATTTAAGCACAGAGTTAAGCATAAGTACAGCAACATAGAGATCTCTATTTGGATCCCAGCTGTCCCATGTTTTACACTGGGCTATTAAATTTCTCCAAACCTTCCTTTATCTGACACATGTCTTTGGAGCATCGCTTCATCTGACAATTGGGGAAGTTCCCCTGTGTCCTTTCCCTGTTTGGACATCAACTCCTGCAACCTGAAAGACCATTAATTCAGAAACCAAGGAGAGGTAAGGGGTGATGGAGAAAAGAGAAACAGACACACAAAGAGAGAAAAAACTGGACCCCAGTGGTTCTTCATCCCCTGATGAGAGATGAATGACCCATAGTCAGCTCAGCATGCTTATTATATAAGTTTAAACATCAAAAGGAATTTTTGTGAGAAAGTTTCCTCAAAGCATGCAGGATGAACGACAAACTTTTGGGCAGCCCAATTATAATTATAAACTTTGTGCTTATAGTTCATTACCTCTGGCAGATAGAGTCTGAACTCAGGTTCAGGACTGATAGTCCCATGGTAAGCATGGAACCTCTTTTGAACTGGGTGTTATCACAGGAACTGGACAGTCTCAGCACATGCTTTTACACTAGGAGTTCCCAGTTCAGGGGTGCTCTTGTCACCAGACAATCAAAGACCATGATTCAAATCACCAGTCCCCAACACCATTTATCAGCACCCCTCAGTTTATGCCACCCTTCACTGTGAGATGGGAAGCTGAAAGTTACTGTAATGAACTTTGACTTTTGGCCACAGTAGCAAGCAGCTTGTTGAGAAACACAAAATTGTGAGACTTAACCCCAGGCCTTGACCCAAGGATTACAGATCCCCCCAAATAAATAAATAAATAAATAAATACTAAACAAAGAATGGCACAACTCCATACACAATGGACATCTTTTCTCAAAGTTTTAGTCAGCTTTTTCATCACTATGATGAAAAGACATGAAAAGAACAACTAGAAGAAAAAAATGTTATTTGATTCACAGTTTCAGAGATCTCCATTCAAATGTCTGACACCATTGTTCTAAGCCTGAAGTATGACAGAGCATCATGGTAGAAGAAAAATATAAACCAATTACTTATGCCCCCAGTGACCCACCTCCTTCAGGCACTCTACATCTTCCTACCATTACCACCCGGTTAATCCATATTGGTGCATCAAAACATGGATTAGGTCACAACTATCACAATTTAATCATCTGACATCTAAAGATTCTTACATTGTCTCACACATGAGCCTTTGAGGGATACCACATATCCAAACCATAACACTCATCTTCTGGTCCCCAATATTTCATATTTATTTCACAATGTTAAATACAGTAGTTTCCAAGAGTCACTGTAATCTTAAAACTCAAAGGATTGTCCAAAAATCTAAGTTTAAAGCTTCCTCTAAGACTCAAAACAAGGTCTTAGTATGAGCCCCTGAGAAAATCAGAAGCTAGTTATATATATCCAACAAGGGGAGAAACAGAGGCACAGAATGAAAGGATGAAATTAAAGCAAGCCTGAAATCCGTCTCGGCAAACAAGTTCTGTAGCTCCACATCCAGCATATGGAGCTTATGGTTCTGAGATATTCTCTCCAAAGGGCTTGTGTAACTTCACCATTATGGCTTTGCTGGTTTACATCTATGTGGTCTTTCTCTTGACTTATTTCTGTTTGGTTCTTGCAACTTTCCTAGGCAGTTGTTCCATGGTACTGGCATCTGTTTGTCTCTACTTCAACTAAAAATTCCTTCAAACATTTTCACATATCACCTTCTCAGGATCTTCCCACACACACTCTGATGTGGCTACACTTTGCCTGGCTTCCTAGAACTTTCTTTGAAATCTTCATGGAAGCCTTCATGGCTTCCTACCTTCAGCATCCTGTGATCCCATGGAACCAACACCACATGGTTAACACCAAGTTCTGACATCATCTTGAGCACTAGCCAAGTCTCATGAGATTATGGCTGCAGCAGTCTCTTATGGTCTGGGCCACTGAGCATGTTGAAATGATTCCTCAGGTTTCCCTATGCAAGTCCATTTCCCCAATGATCTCTTCTTCAAGTAATTCTTTGATTTTACACCCCTGAACCTAAGTTGAGTATGCTCTTGCCAATTTCTGAGATGTTCTCAAGTCATTTTTGCTATTGTCTCTAGGTAAAGTAATTAGCATTACTTTACTTTTTGTAATAACTACATCTTCTGTAGCCCCAGTTATACTCATGCTTTTCTGTCCAATCGGTAACTTTTTAAAATCTTTCTCCTTTTCTATCTGCTTCTGATAATTAGAGTAAACTTGGCTTAAATCTGCTTGTAATATCCATGACACTATCTGAATGTCACACTGAGTAACATATTGTGTGCCAGATTAAAAAGTACACCAAATTTAAATTCAGTCTCACAACAAAACTCAGGACATGGGAAAAATGTAGTGCATAACATGAATGGTCTCTAATCCAATTTGCAATAGAGTCCTCCTCTGAAACCTCATGACATGAGTATTTTATTGTCCAAAGTTCCACTGGCATTCTGAACTTTCACCAAAATCTTTCATTAAGTTCTACTTTGTTGCTCCCTGTAGGGCAACAAGGTCCAATGTACCACCTCAGGGCCCACCTGAGGAGAATACGGGGCTGAGTGTTGGCGGCAAAGGAAACACACCAGAGCCAGGAGGTCTGTCAGCACATGAGGCACAGTAGGAATCTCGTTTATTGAGGAAATCACAGAGCTTTTATGTAGGGTGGGGGCTAGGCAGGAATCAATTAGCTTAAAGGTCAGCAAGGCATGGGGGGTTCACGCAGTTGAGAGTACCATAGGATTATATGGCAAGTACGAACTGATCACGTTTGTGGAACTGTTGTTAATCAATCCCTGATGGTGGTCTGATTTATTGTCATTAACTATTGAAACTGCCTTTGAGGCCTTGTTCTTGCTCCCTCACCAGGGAGTAAGGAGTCAGCCTGAGTTAGTTAATGTGTCATTAGTCCCAACATTTCCCCCTTTTTTGTTTTATATTAAGGGTGTGTCTGTCTTAGGTTGACCCTGGGAGGATCTTACCCATCATGGAACCTCACCCTAGCAGTTTGGGAGCCCACCTTACTCAAAGTTGTGCCTGTCTTAGGTTGTCCTCCTCTGAGGATCTTACCCGTCATTGACTACCACCTTAGCACTTCAGGCGGGCCGCTCAGGAGGAGCAGGGCTTAAGGGAGAGATACTTTGATGACAGTGTCCTGATACGAGTGATCCATGATCCTATAGGGCTCCCAATCATCATCATGAAGGGTGGTATAATGCTGTCAGACCACCATGAGCTGCACAGACTTAGCCTGACTTTTCAGGAAATGGATAAGCTTATTGATTATGCAAGACCCAAAGATGAACACAAGGATAATGGTGATTAGTGGGCCCATAAGTGGGAGGAGGTAGGGGAGCCACCTGTGTAACCCAATCCAGAGGAAATTAGAGTGGAGCTTGCTCCTACGATGTTCCAGATCTTCTTGTAGGTTTTTGATTTTATCTTGTACAATGCCAGAGCGGTTGGCTTAGAAACAGCACTCTTCACCAAGGAACAGGCAAAGCCCTCCTTCCTTCACCATTGCAGGACAACAGTGGCCAAGGAATCAAGTTGAGCCTGTAGATCTAAGATGGTAGAGCTGCAAAGTGCAATGTTAGGAGCTCTGTGTAGCTCTCAAGGAAGTCCACTGTCCAAAGTCATGAGGTCAGAGACCCTAATCTCAATCACTGTTGTCCCATTTTTGCTACTGTGCATTACACTCTTTCTTAAATGTCATGTTAAGCAGTTTACATATATTGACTCCTGAGTCTATATGAACATTAGTTAACACAATTTAACTTTATATCTAAAGCATGAATTAAAGAAAGGCTGAGAGAGTTTTTAAGTTTCCTTTTGTGTGGCAAAGTGGCAAAATGCTTTCATGCTTAACCTTTGAACAAATCAGGCTCTAACTTTTAGAAATACATTTAACAAATTTTACATATACCCTATTGATGACAGGTCCTATATAGAATATTAAATGATAGGTTTACCAATACAGACAAGTTTAATTTGGAATATAGCAGCTTGATAAATTTTCTGCTTTAAAGGCTTGTATACCTGGAAAATATGAACACATTTAATGTACAAAGAATGATGTTTTTAAGTATGTTACTCCATGGAATAGCTTTGTAAATTAATCAGATGTATCTAACAAATACGTTTGAGTAATCCCACACATGTCAACTCTAATTCACTCATCTTATTGTGAAAAAACCAAGATATCAGACAAGTGTAAAAAACAAAACAAAAAAACAAGATGTCAGACAAGTGTAAATAGTATCTGCCATCTCTTTCCTGTTGAAGAGTAGCCAGAAAAATTGATGTTAGACATTTTATTAACATCAACGTTTTATTAGTTTGACCACCTAGAGACTAGTGAGTTAATTTTAAAGACATTTTAATTCTATTAGTGTACCAATTTAAATTGAACCTTTTAAAATCATGTGAATTAAAAATATTTGGATCCATTTTTAAATTTTAATTTTAGGAGCACTCAATTTTGATACAGACAAAACATGACATCAGACAGCATGGCATACAAATAACACAAAATCGAAGGCCTTGTAACTTTATAGGTGAATCTCCATTGCAATGTAACAGATGTTCAAAAACTCTAGTTGAATAAAAAAATAGGACTGATCAAAAAAGTCAAGAGCTCAAAAGAAATGTAGAATTCAAAGAAAACAAGAGTCCTGGTAAAATGATGTGGTCATTAATTACTTTAGTACAGCACCATAAAATTTACTTTTGCTGGAATTCAGGTAAGACTCTTTTTGCTCTTTTTTTTTTTCCCTTGGATTTGAGACCAGTCTCCTACTAAGCATTCTGGCTTCCTCCATTTACATTTCAATGTAAGCTTTGACTGAGATCTGGAGGGAGCTGACAGGTTTTAGCAGAAACTTTGTGCCTAGAGCATTTTAACCCTTTTTCCTGGTTCAATTCAGGTTTGGATGCAGAAAATTGTGAAACAATTATCTCCCACTACTTGTGGGGAATGGGGCCACTATATCCTACTCCTTATTAGGACATGCCACTGATGGTTGCGCTGGTTACTCCCTCCACACAGGCATATGTGGGGCCTCATGGCAGGAGGACTAGGTGGGCTGGGCTGGGGAATGGAAGCAGAAACAGCTGAGTTGAAGTTGGAGGAGGAGGAGGGATTAAGAGGGGGAGAAGAAGGAGGCGTTCAAGTTTGCAGGAAGAGCATAGAAGCACAAGAAAGAAGAGATTTGAAGATAAGTAATCCCTTTCCATCTGCCTGCTCACTTGTGGAAGCTGTGTGCCAATATCTTTGGTAGCCACAGTCCACTTTTCCACGGAGCGATCTTTCATCCCTGCACAGGCCAATTTGTGATCGTTAGTCATTCCTTCCCAAACTAACATTTTACCATTTACTGGGAAGGTCATACAGGGACAGGGGAGGTTACAGTCAGTGAATTCTTGCCCAGTATCATAAAATGGCCACAGGGAAGATTTCCTGCCATCTGGAGACAGCGGCTCTTTGTGGGGAACCTTGGAGTTCCCTTTGGGAGGTCCTGGAGAGAAGCAGGCCTTAAGGGTGGATAATGTAGGGCAGACTCCCAATGGGAGACCCTCCCCTAAACTGATTTCTCTCTTCCTAACAAGTTGTTCTACACGATCCCATGTGGACCAGTCAAACAAGTTTGTTTCAGGCAGCCAAAGGGCTGTCTTAGTGAGGGCCTTCCAGGTCTGAAATACCTGCTATCTGAGAGTTCCAATCCTCTACTCCTAAGGAGAATCCTAAGGGAGTCAAGGGAGGGGTCAGACTTCGAATTGAACTGTCCCATATTTTATGGGAGTACACTCACCCGCAGTCCGATTGGCCTGTCGGCAACTACGTCTTCCTCACATGGGGCATCAGTTGTTGCTCCCTGTCGGGCAACAAAGTCCGATGTACCTCCTCAGGGCCTCCTGAGGAGAATACGGGGCTGAGCAAGATGATGAGTGTTGGCGGCAAAGGAAGCACACCAGAGTCGGGAGATCTGTCAGCGCATGAGGCACAGCACGAATCTCATTTATTGAGGAAATCACAGAGCTTTTATGTAGGGTGGGGGCTAGGTGGGAACCAATTAGCTTAAAGGTCAGCAAGGCACGGGGGTTCATGCAGTTGAGAGTACCATAGGATTATATGGCAAGCACGAGCTGATCATGTTTGCAGAACTGTTGTTAACCAATTCCTGATGGTGGTCCAATTTATTGTCATTAACTATTGAAACCACCTTTGAGGCCTTGATCTTGCTCACTCGCCAGGGAGTAAGGAGTCAACCTGAGTTAGTTAATGTCTCATTAGTCCCAACACTACTTACAACATTCTAAATCTTTGATTGCTTATATTTCCTCCCACAAACTCCAAAAACCTCCAAAAGCTTCTGAACCACATGCTCAGGTTAGTCACAATATTGACCCCACTTCTTGGTACCAATTTGTTTTATTCAACCTTTTTATCACTTTATTCAAAAACTTGACAAGAACAATTAGAGGAGGAAAAGTTTTATTTGACTGATGATTTCAGAAATATCATTCCATAGGTGACCGACCATTACTCTACACCCAAGGTGAGACAGAACATCATGGAGAATGACATATGGGAGAAAAGTAACTCAGGACAAATCAGTCAGGAAGCAGAGAAAATTCAGCTCCCCAAGGACAAATGCAAACCCCAAAGGTATGTCCCCAGTGATCCACCTTCTCCAACTACTCCCCAGCTGCTTAGTACTACCCACTTAATCCACTGATTAGGTTACATATATCATAATCTAATCATTTCAACTCTGAATGTTCTTGCATTGTTACTCAATTGTGCTTTTGGGGGACAGCACATATATATATGTAATTCCTACCACATTAATTTTATTGTAATTAATACAGTGAATGAGGTAGTATACACCTGCCATTTAATCTCATCTAGTTCATGGTTGTTGATGTTAAATGCTGAGCCACTAGTCTTCCAAAGGTGGTAATTAATGTTATAGATTTCAAGTAGACACTAACCATTTATTTTAAGGCTATACATTGGTAACTAAAGTTAATACTAAAAAGTTTTAGGGACACTTCAATTTCACAGAACAGAGATGTCATGATTTAGATTTTAGGTGTCACTCAAAGCTCAAATATGAGACAATGAAAGAAAGTTTAGAGGCCAAATAATTGGGTTATGAGAGTTTTAACCTAATCAGTACATTAATTCCTGATAGAAATTACCTAGGATGTAACTGTAGGCAGTTAGGGTATTGTTGGAGGAGGAGGGTCACTGAGGGTATGACTTTGGGGTTTATATATTGTCTTAGGTGACATGGTGCCATGTCCTGAACTTCTTTCTTCTGCCACACCCTTCTGCCATGACATTCTATCTCACCTCAGTCCTGTGGAATGATATCAGTATTCTATGGCCTGAGATTTCTTGAATCTGCAAAGTCTCCTCTAAAATACTCTTGTCAGGTCTTTTGATCATAGCAGCACAAAAGTTGAATAAGATACTGAGCAACACTCACAAATCACACAAAGAACATCAAACCTCACATCATACAAGAACAATCTCTACTCAAACATCAGCAGTAATTTACAATAGGGGGGAGACAAGAAACCCAAACCAATTTGGTGGTCTTCTGAACAAAAAAGATAACTACATACCAAAGGAAACAAGAATAAAAAAGTCCATAACAAGTCCAGGACTTCTGAAAATGATAAAATAAGCAAAGAAATCTACTTCCAAAATTCACAATTCTTCCTCAAAAAATAAGTTGACAAATATGGAACTGTATAAAATTTGAGTAATTTTATTTAAAAACCTGATTATTAAAATATTCAAAGAATAAAAGAAATATAAAAGGAATGATGTAAGATAGCAAATATAACAAATGAAAGATAATTTCAATAAAGAAATGGAGATATTGAAAAGAAATCAATTAAAAGTCCTAGAAATTAAAATCATAATTAATCAAATTAAAATGTGATTGAAAGTATCACCAAAAAATTAGATTGAATGAAAAATAGAACTTCAGGCCTAAAAGAAACAATTTTGGACCTTGGAGTTAAGATATATAAACTTGAACATTCAGCATGCAATAAAGGGGAATGAATAAAAACCACAATTAATGTATGCAATAACTCTGAACATCAGGACACCAATTCTGAGAGCCATTGGGATAGGGCATATGGAGATACTGGTTAAAGGCAGTAAGAACCTTTTCAGTGAAATAGATGAAAAACTTCCTAACTTTTGTAATGAGATAGACATTCACATATGGGATGAATATAAAACCCCAAATAAGATTTTTAAAAAGAACCTCTCCAAGACACATCATAATCAAAATGCCTAACATAAAATATGGTGTTGGTACCCCTGCCACATCATCCAGTTTGGTTTCCTTAAACTGGATGATGAGGAGATTGGAAAGAAAACACAAAAACATAATTAGTGGGACCTTATGGTTTAGCCAAACTCTTGATGGGAGAAGACTGACCATGAGCAATCTCTGGATGTTCATTATGTAAGTCTGTTACATCAAAGGGATTCACTGTGAGAAAATTTCCTTATTTTATGCATTTTCTTGTGGTGCTAAGGATCAAACCCAGTTTTTTACACATGCTAGGCAAGTACTCTGCCACTGAGCTATAGCCTCAGCCCTGGGAAAGTTATTTTAATACAGAACCAAGGTCCAAAGTTTGAATGGTTCAATTACAGTCATCAGCTTGCACACACAATTCTCCTTCCCCTGGGCAGAGAACTGATAAACTTCATGGCAACCAAAGAATTTCCCTTTGAATAGGGTGTCATCAGAAAACTGGGCAGATTTCTCAGTGTCTTTGAACTGAGAAATTAAAAGGGAGGTTCATTCATTGCTCCCAACAATAAGTAAAAACGGTTAAATTTGCAAGAGGAAAAACTCAGGTCATATTTAGAGGCAAAACAACAAGACTTAATTCTGACTTTTCATCTCAGACCATAAAAGTAAGGAGGGTCTGAAATGACAACTTTCAACCTCTATAAGAAAACAGTTTTCAGTCAAGATTGCTATATTAAGCAAAGGTATCTTTTACAATCAACAAAGAAATAAAACACAGTTCCATGATAAGAATAAAAAGAATTCATGACCACTATGCCAGTTTTGCAAGAAAAATGATTTGAGATATACTACACACAGATGAATTAAAAAACAACCTCAAGTTCCCAAAAGCTAATGCTCACTAGAAGTGCATATAACTAAATTAAATTCAAGACCAAATTAAATAAAGCAAACAAAACAAAATTGCAGAAAATAAAAATATATTCATAATAACACTTGATATAAATAGTCTCAACTTCTCAGTTAAAAGGCATAGATTAGCAGAATGGCTTTAAAAAATCCCACGATGTGTAGTTTGGAAAGACTGATATCATTCACAAACAAACATAGGCTGAAAGCAAAATGATGCAAAAATATTTCATGCAAATGTAATCTGAAAAGAACCAGAAGTAGTTGTTATCATATGTCACAAAGCAGATTTCAAACAAAATTAATCATAAGAGACAAAGAAAGCAACTACCTACTGGGAAGAGAATAATACAATAAGGAGATACAGCAATATTAAATATGTATGCCCCAAATAGTTAATTGAATTAAAAAATTATTCTTGACATTAAATACCAGAAAGACACCAATAAAATAATCCTAGATGATTTCAACACACGCCATTCACTAATAAATAGGTCATCCAAACATAAAATTACTAAGTATATTTCTAACATAAATACCATAAGTCAAATGGAGCTAACAGAGATCTACAATGTATTTCACCCACAACCAGATGAATTTCCTTCCTTCTCAGAAGCTCTGGGAATCATTTCCAATACAGAATATATACCTGGTCACAATGTAAGTCTTAGGAAATGGAAAAAAATATTGACGTAAGTCCGTGCATCCTATCAGATAAGAATGGAATGAAACCAGAAATTAACAGCAGGAAAATTATAGATATCACATAAACACATAGAGATTGAACAATACTCTTTTAAAGGAGGAAGAGTTCATAGAAGAAATGAGAGAAGGAAACAAGAAATTCTTAAAAAACAAATGAGGACAAAGATATAATAAATTTAAAATAATCTCAAACAGAATGAAGGCAGTTCTAAACAGAAAGTTTATAGGTCAGAGTTTCTAATTTAAAATAATAGAAAAATCCCAAATAATCTAATGCTATGCCTATAAACATTTAAAAAAGTTATGCCCAAAACTGTAGAAGATAGGAAAAGAGCCAAAATTAATTAATCTGGGAAAAATATACAAAAGAACTATGCAATGAATAGTTGATTCTTTGAAAAGATAAACCAGATTGATAATCCTTTAGCCAAACTCACCAAATCAACAAAATTAGAGATGAAAAAGATTTTTTAAAAACTATTTTAGACATTTATTTTTCACTTAAATATACTATTGAGTAAACTTCATGTTCAATTTTCGTTTGTCATTTTGTTTTGGTTGGGTCTTCTGTCTTTTCACTACTAAATTATTTTTTTTCATTTTTACAGAATGCATTTTGATTCTTTGTACACAAATGAGATACATCTTTTCATTTCTATGGTTGTGCACCATGTAGATTCATACTATTTGTGTAATCATACATGTACATAGGATAATAATATCTGTCTCATTCCATTATTTTTGATACCTCTCTCTCTCTCATTTCCCTCTATGTAATCTAAAGTGCCCCCATTCTTCTCTCACCCCCACACCCTCCCACTCCCATTGTATATCATCATCCACTTATCAGGTAAAACATTCAGTCTTTGGTTTTCTGGGATTGGCTTATTTCACTTAGCATGATATTCTCCAAATCCATCTATTTATCTGCAAATGCCATAATATTATTCTTCTTTATGGCCAAAAAATATTCCACTGTGTATATATACCACAGTTTCTTTATCCATTCATCTGTTGAAGGGCATCTAGTTTGGTTCCACAATCTAGCTATTATGAATTGAGCTGCTATAAACATTGATGTGTCTGTGTTACTGTAGTATGCTAATCTCAAGTCATTTGGGTATAAACTGAGGAGTGGGCTAACTGGGTCAAAGGTGGATGCATTCCAGGATTTCTGAAGATTCTCCACACTGCTTTCCAGAGTAGCTGCATGAATTTGGTACTCCACCAGCAATGTAAAAGTGGGCCTTTTTCCCCACATCCACGCCAACATCTATTATTGTTTGTACTCTTGATAATAGTTCATAACACAGGCACATCTGAAAAGAGGATAATTACAAACTATTTAGAAAGCTTATACTCCAAGAAACTGGAAAATCTAGATGATGTTGAGAAATTTTTAGACACATATAGCCTGCTCAAATTAAACATATAAGATATAGAAACTCCAAACAAACATCATGGAAAGAAATTGAAACAACAATTAAATAATTTTAAACAAAGTAAAACCTAGAACACATCAAGGAGGTAAACCTTAGGACCAATATCTCTGATGGACACAGATGCAAAAATCCTTAATAAAATATTTAGTATAGTTTTCCTTTCAAAAATAAACCAACAAGATAGCATGTCTTACTCACATGTTTTATACCAGGGATTCAAATTTGACTGAACATTAATATATCTGTAAATTTAATTCATGGCATAAAAGAAATCAAGAACAAAAATCATATCATCATCTTGATAACTGCAGACCTTTAATAAAATTCATCACCCACTCATAATAAAAATGCTGGATAATCTAGTTCCTCTTTGGAACTTATCTCAATATTATAAAGGCTATAAATCATAAAGCCAAAGCCAATATCATACTGAATGGAGAAAAACTGAGAGAATTTTCACTAAAATCAGAAATGAGTCTAGAATATATACTTCACCACTCCTATGCAATATAGTTGTTGTAACTGTAGCAATAGCAATCAGGCAAGATATGATCGCCCACTGCCCGCGGGGACAATCACAACGCGTAAGCTTTTCTTGATCACAGGAACCAAAAAGGAGTTTATTCTGCAAGTCTCACACTTATATCCAGAACATCAGCCTATCAGAGAGTAGACTACCAGGAAAGTCAGCCTATCAAGGAACAGTCTCCAGGCAGATACCAGGATTGCCTCATGTACAACAGCCAACCAGAGTTACTTCCTAAAACTTGTTTATGAGTGCAGCTATGTCTGGCAAGCTGCCAGGCACCATCTTAGAGATCATGCCAGGGTGCGGCTCTGGGGCCCTCAGAGCTCACCCCTGACATCTCCCCCTTATTCTTTAAATAAAGAAAAGATGACTTGGGACCATGCCTGTCTTAGGCTTTCCATGGCAAATTACATCCTTACCCATCATTGGAATTCTGACCTCCAGGCGTCAGAACCCTGTCTTAGGTTGGTATGCATTTTCACGGATCTTACCCGTCTTTGACTACTGGTCCAGCATGCTTAGCCATACTTGGGGGGATGTGCCTGTCTCAATGACTGTCAAAGCCTGTACTATAGCCCGTCGATGACATCGGGCATCTTGGCGAGCTCTGATTTGGCTGCATATAACATAGACTATCCCTAAGCAGATAATAATCAGAACAGCTACTGTTCCAGCCCACTGTTTTGTCAATCCCAGGGCTTTAGATAACAAAGAGAACATCTCGGATACCGATGCAACTTGAATCGTGGTGGCATTGACTCTGGGTATTTCACTCATAGCTGACTGGTTAAATTACCAAACATAGATGACCAATTGCCAGTAAGGTAGACAGAGAGATTTTTAGATAACATAGCTGCAGAGCTAAGGTTATTATAAGCAATAGGGGTGACACACACTGCTCTTAAAGGATAAACACATCCCAGTCCCAAAAGTTTTTGCAAGATATCCACTTGTTCTTGTAGTAAGTCCACTCTTTGATTTATAAGGAGTATGCCTGCTCTTAGATGTTGGTTTAGGGTCTCTTTAGTCTGTAAAGCTGCAGCTGTATTTTCGGCCAAGTGATTGACTGCTGTTGCTGTAGGTATGGCAGTTGCTAGAGCTGCTGTTGCAGAAACCACTATTGCAGTGACCACAGCTGCTGTAATGCCAAAATCTCTTGTCTCTAGATAGTAGTACTGGCAGTTCTGTATCTGTAACAGAGACTGGAACAGGTAGGAAGGTAGGAATACACATTAAGACCACCAGGTCAAATGCAGAAGCATTTCAGCATTGAGAGAGAGAGCAATTGCTTGAGGTGCAATTGAGAAGAGAAGAAGCTGAATTTGGTTTATTAGCTAACAAAAACATAAAAGGGGTGGACACACAAACTGGGGTAGGTGGAAAGGTAATATTTCTGGTACACGTAGATTGTGAGGCAGCACCAGTGAAACTAGAACTGTTTGTCCATGTAGAGGAGTTCCAAGTACATAGCCGAAATGTCCCTCCTAAGAGACGGAAAAAAGATTGTAAGTTAGTATATCCTGAAGCCGCAGTGAAAAGCATCCAATTGTCAAAAGGGTTGACACGTTTCATGCCTAATTGAACATCATTATTAGTGAAGTTATCATTAGCAGTGAAAGAAGTGAAATTGGGAGTGAAAAAAAATCCATTTTGTACAGGAGTCGCTGGTCCTGCATGTTGACAACCTGTCCATATAGGAGGTGTACTGTGTTTAGGATTACAAGGAGGAAAGATTCTAGGGGTTTTGAAAGTAGTTCCTGTAGCATTATGTCTGCGAGGTACCCATCCTGAAAGTAAAACAGCATCTCCTGTTAAGTTTTTTTATGTATTCTTGAAATGTAGAACCATTTTCACCCAGGTGAAAAGAAAGCATGGCTAAGGGGTGAAAGACTGTCAACAGCCTGATCGTCAGGAGTGTCTTTGGTGTCTTCATTTTGTTGATCCGAATTACTTGTTGGTAGCATTGCCACTGGTCGGGTCAGCCATTCAGGAACCCAGATAGGTGACATTTTATCCTGTGGAAACACACAAACCGAGCTGTGGCTCCAGTAAATCACCGGGTCCGGGCCGTTCCATTGTCCAGTAAGAACATCCTTCCATTTTACCGTCGCTCTATCATGTTGTTTATGATTGCCATGTCTCTCAGCGGCAGAGCGACCCTCATTATCCAGAGTTAAAAATTTTAAAATAAACAGGCAAAGAGAAAGTTTATCTTTAGGGGACCTGAAGGTCTCCCCTATTCTCCCTTTTTGTTTATAAAGAGTATTTTTGAGGGTGAGATGTGCACATTCAACAATACCTTGTCATTGTGGGTTATAAGGTATACCTGTGGTTAGAGTTATTTCAAATTTAGTGAGAAATTGGTTAAAGGAGGTTGAAGTATAAGCAGGGCCATTGTCCGTTTTAAGTTGTTTAGGAAGTCCCCAGGCTGCGAAAGCCTGGAGACAGTGGGAAATGACATCTTTGACTTTTTCTCCGCTGTGTAGCAACGCAAAGATGATACCTGAACATGTGTCTACAGATACATGTACATATTTAAGGTTACCAAATTCAAGAATGTGAGTAACATCCATTTGCCATAGATGATTAGGTAACAGTCCTTTAGGATTAACTCCTATAGAAGGTGGATGATGGAGGACTGTACACTGGCCATAAGATTTAACAATAGCACGTGCAGTTTCTTTAGTAATGGGAAACTTCAGTTTCAATGTTGTAGAATTAACATGGAATTGTTGATGATAATTTTTTGCTGCCTCAAACACAGAAAAAATGTGGGGATCCTTAGTTGCTATGTCTGCTACATTATTTCCTAGAGCTAAAGGTCCAGGTAAATTGGTATGAGCTCTGATATGTCCAATAAAGAAAGGATTATAACGATCCCAAATCCTTTGTTGTAAAGTCTATAAAGGATGAAAAATAGTAGAATTTGAGGCAATAAGCCCTGCACATTCTAAGTTACTGAGAGCTTGAACTACATATAAACTATCTGAGTAAACATTGAATGGAATATTAGGGAACATTTTAAAAACTTCAAGAACTGTTAAGAGTTCTGTTTGTTGAGCAGAAGAGTTAGGGAAAAGGAATGTTTGAACTTTATCTTGATAACAAATAGCTCCAGTCCCTGTTTTGGATTCATCAGTGAAAATCACAGGAGCCTTAGGAATAGGTTGTTGTCTGGTAACTCTTGGGAATATTACAGAATTATTACTACAAAATTGTATATAAGGATGTTTAGGATAGTGAATATCAAAGTTAGCTTGAGTGGAGCATCTAACAACAGTCCAAGAATCCATGAAATTACATAACCAAGAAAGTTGATGCTTATCATAGGGAATAGTGATAGTAGCTGGATGAATTCCAAACACTGTGATAGATGACTTAAGTGCCTTTAGGATTACTTGAGCTACTGCTTCAGGGTAGGGTAAGAGAGTTTTATTGGGTGAACAGGCTAGATGGACCCAAAACAAGGGACCCTCTTGCCAAAAGACTCCAGTGGGTAGTTTCTTGTTAGGAATAACAATGAATTGTAATGGCTGAGAGAGATCAATACGATCTACCTGGGCCTCATCTAATCTTTTTTGTATAATATTCAAAACCAGACGTGCTTCAGGAGTGAGCTCTCTGGGAGATGTGGGATGGGGATCCCCTTGTAAGATATTAAAGAGAGGAAGTAGTTCTCCTGTGGAAAGCCTCAAATATGGACAAATCAAATTTATATTCCCTAGTAGCTATTGAAAATCATTTAATGTTTTTAGATGATCTACCCTGATGACAGTTTTTAGTGGCTTTACTACAGCCCTGTTTAATTGGGCTCCTAAGAATTCTTGTGTAGTACCAACTTGAACCTTTTCAGGGGCTATAATGAGTCCCCATAATTTGAGTTGTTCTATTAATTCAGAGTAAATATCCTTTAAAATATCTTCCTCAGAGTGGCATAATAATATATCATCCATATAGTGATAGATAATAAGTTTGGAGTATTTTTGTCGAATTGGCTTTAATGCCTGATCAACATAAATTTGACACATAGTGGGGCTATTGGCCACACCTTGTGGCAAAACAACCCATTCATATCGTTGGTCAGGTTGTTGGTGATTTAGAGATGGGAGAGTGAAAGCGAATCTCTCACAATCCTGAGGATGTAATGGAATAAATAAAAAACAGTCTTTTATGTCTATAATTATTGTAGGCCAATCTTTTGGTAAAGCAGTAAGGACTGGAAGCCCTAACTGAGTTGGCCCCATAGATTGCATAGTAGCATTAATAGCTCTTAAGTCATGAAGGAGCCTCCATTTTCTTGATTTCTTTTTTATGACAAAAATAGGGGTATTCCAAGGAGAAGTTGAAGGTCTAATATGATTTGCTTCTAATTGTTCTTGTACCAGTTCTTGGGCCACTTTAAGTTTTTCTAATGTCAGGGGCCACTGAGAGACCCACACTGATGCATTGGATTTCCAAGTTATTTTTACATACTTTTGTTCAGTGGCCCCAAGGAAAAACCCAAGCCTTGGCGACCTTGATTGCCCTTAACACTAATTGGCTGGGTGTTTCCCTGGCCATAGCGGCCAAGCCCCTTGTCCCATTTATGACCTTGTTTTACCATTAGATTTTGAGACTTTTGGCTATAATGGCCATTTGTATGAGAATATCTCTGCCCCATAATTTAACAGGTAAATAGTCTAAGACATAAGGTTGAAAAGTTCCCTGTTGGCCCTCATTGTTTTTCCATGTCAATACAGAACTACTCCTTTGTGGGCTAGTAGCTACACCCAATCACCTCAGGGTTTGTTCTGCTACTTGTAGAGGCCATTCTTTTGGCCAATCTTTTAGGGTAATAATGCTAGTATCAGCTCCTGTATCTAGGAGTCCCAAAAATTCTCTATTTTTAATCTTTATTTTAAGCATTGGCCTATTTTTTAAGTCCATGGTAAGACAGGCAAAATCAACTCCAGAGGATCACAAACCTGCAGTTCCCCTGGTTGCTGTGGTTGATGGAAAATTATTATGAAGGCTGGGAATAAAAAAAGTTTCTGGCTGTTTTAGTTTCAAGAGGAATTCCATTGGCCCGGAGCAAATCTTTAAGGGACCTTCCATGCGCATTCGTGACATTTCAGTGCTAATATTTCTCTATTAAACGAACAGAATGCAAAGTACTTTAACTAGCAAAACAAAAGTGAAAGCACTTACAAACACTCAAACTCCGTCGCTTATTCCACGAACTTTAACTCTGTCGCTTATTCTGTGAACTTTAACCTGGCCAGACTGTACTTTACTTATCCTGTATTTACCTGATCAGTTCCTTCTTTGTAACTCGAGTTCCTGGGTTTCGGCATGACTTATGATCGCCCACCGCCCACGGGGACAATCACAACGCGTACGCTTTACTTGATCACAGGAACCAAAAAGGAGTTTATTCTGCAAGTCTCACACTTATATCCAGAACATCAGCCTATCAGAGAGTAGACTACCAGGAAAGTCAGCCTATCAAGGAACAGTCTCCAGGCAGGTACCAGGATCGCCTCATGTACAACAGCCAACCAGAGTTACTTCCTAAAACTTGTTTATGAGTGCAGCTATGTCTGGCAAGCTGCCAGGCGCCATCTTAGAGATCAGGCCAGGGTGTGGCTCTGGGGCCCTCAGAGCCCACCCCTGACAACAAGAGAAAAAAATTAAAGGGATATGGATAGGAAAAGATGTCAAATTATCTCTGCTGATTACATGATTCTATATCAGAACAAAACATCCGCTAGACTACTTCTAGAGATTTAAAATAAATTCAGCAATATAGCAGGATATGGTATCTACGTTCATAAATCACGAGCTTTCCTATACTCCAACAGTGATTCTACTGAGGAAAAATATGAGGAAAATTATCCCATTCTCAATAACATAACAACAACAATAACAAAAATAATAACAACAACAAAAAACCTGGCAATTAATCTAAGCTGATGAAAGATCTCCATAATAAAAACTACACAATACTGAAAAGAGTTATTGACGAAGACCTTAGAAAACATGCAGACCTCCTTTGTTCTTGTTAGGCAGAGTTAATATTGTCAAAATGTACATAGAGCCATACTACCAATAGTGCTATACATATTCAGTGCAATTCCCCAACAAAACACCAATAGTATTCTTTACAGAACTAGAAAAATATAGTGTTAAAAATCTTTGGAAATAATAAGAGATAGAGAATAATAAAAGAAATCTCGAGGAATAAGAGTGATACTGGAGGCATCAAAATATCTAGTCCCAAATTAGACTACTGACCTATATTAGCAAAAATAATATGGTACTGGCATAAGAAAACATGAAAACCAATGGAATATAATAAAAGACAGAGATAAACCCACACATTTACAACAATTTGATACTTTAAATGATTGTCATGTTGGGGTTGTAGCTCAGTGGTGAAGCACTTGCCTGGCATGTGTGGGGAACTGGGTTCAATTCTCAGCACCATATATAAATAAATAAATAAAAATTCATTGACAACTAAAAAAATATTTAAAATAAAATGATTGCCAAAAATATATGTTGGATAAAATATAGCCTTTTAACAAATGATGTGTGGAAAACTGGATATCTATCTATAGACAAATAACACTAGATCTCTACCTCTAACCCTGCACAAAAGTCAAATAATAATGAACCAAAGACTAAGAAATTATACAAGAAACATTGCAACAGCTAGAAGAAAATATAGGCTCAACACTCTAATATATTGTCTCAGGCAATAATTTCTTTAACAAGAGTTCTAATGCTCAAAAATTAAAACCAAGAATTGTAAATGTTACAGCATCAAACTAAGCAGCTTATTCAGAGAAAGGGAATGAGTTAGAGTGCAAAGAGAGAGCCTACAGAATGGAAGAAAATCTTTGTCATTTACTCTTATGATGAATCGATATGCAGAATATATATAGAAAACAAAAAAATTAATGACAAAATGCAACAATGAATAAAAGGACAAAAGCAAAACAAAGATTTCTCAAAAGAAGAAATATAAATAGGGTAGGGCAAGATAGCACAATAGAGTGAGTCATTTCTCCTAGCTTGACTCTCCAGAATTCAAGCAGTGGGAATATTTCTGTTCCCTGAGGCTTAGAGTGAAAAATCCTGAGACTGGAGGGGCAGTGTGCCCTATCTGGATCAGAAAATATTCAACTCATTAACTGAATCTAAAATAAAAGTTGTCCTGAGCTTATTAATTGTCCACATGGGTCTGATCCAGGAACCAACTTGGAACTCAGTGCAGTTTTCCCAACTAGAACTGGAAAAGCAGATCCATGAGTTTGTGACTAGGTCCCACAAACCCATCTGAGCCTAGAAAAACTTAATTGAGCCTAAAAAGCACTTGGAAAAGCAGAAAATGAAAGCATTTTGCTGAGGGAAACACAAGTTGGAGAGATTAGAAAGAACACAGCTCCCCTCAACACTGTGTGACACATAGGGGTTAACAAGATCAGCTACAGTGGGTCAGAAAGTTGGAAGGGAGAGCATGAGGCATTTAGCTCTCAACTTGCCAAGCTGACCAGTCCCAGGGATAGCCCAGTCCAGCCCCCACTGGGTTTCTGTGGCCCACCTAGCCTGGCACCAGCCAAGACCCAGCATTCTTCCTGGTCTGGCTCCAACCAGGTACCAGGCCCTGGCACCAACTGGATCTGGCAGGTGTGGGTCTGTCCCCCTGAATTCTCAGCCCCCAGTTCCCTGACACACTGACCCATGACTGGGCCCATTGCTCGGCCTAGTAGGCCTGTAGCTCCACTGCTGGTTTAAAGCCCAGACTGCCTGACTGCCCCTTCACTGACAGGCCTGTTCAGTCCAACACACAACTTTGCTGCTTGCATGCAAGACCCATTGTTTGGCCCTGACCCACCTGACCTAGGCCAACTAGGCCTGCCAGACATAAATCAAAACTTGACCCACAGTCCCATGATCAATTCATACCCAAGAAGAAATGGAAAAAAAAATCCATTGTGCACAGTGAACAAACATGCTCACTGACTATTTTGTCCACCACAGTTGAAAAGACTCCTATTCCTTAATTTGTTAATTTTTCACTGAGATTCCCCCCTTTTTTGTGGTATTGTTTTGTTTTGTTTTTCTTTTCATTTTTTATTTTTGATATTTGATTCTTGTTTCATTTGAATGTGTACTGATTGATTCAAGGATATATATATATATATATATATATATATATATATATATATATGCTTCTCTCTCTCCTTGTATTTTTGATGGTGTTATTTTCTCTTGCTCTGTATTTTAGGGGTTAGTGATTTTGAAAAGAATATTGTGGATTTTACTTTCTATAATCTTTGTCACTACTCTACCCCCCTTTTCTCTCTCACTCTTTTTTCTACTGTTGACAACTACATTCCATTCTCTCTCTCTTCCTTTATATTTTTAATTCTATTTTTTCTTCCCCTTTCTCATTAACAACATATCCTAAGTTACAACTGCATCTACCCTATTCACCCTCTGAAATTAGAAACTTTTCTACACTCCTATCTCTTCGACTTTCCTCATACTCAATTCCATCTTAACCCCTTTTAATACTAAATGATGTATATAACATTTGCCCCTACCTCCAATGTCAATAATTAATACAAGGAGAAGTTATAGATAAGAAGTATTGTTTGATTTTATGCCAGACATAATTCATGATTATTTACTGTTTTTACTGATGGCAATTGCTGATCCTATTTTTCATATTGTACCAATTAACACTGTATATATCAAAATAGGAACTAAGTAGTCTATTGCTATATGTTGTTTTCATAGATTGTTGCTATCATTGGGCTCCCCACAATATGTGAGGTACTAACAACAGAGAGGGACACTATAAACTCAGAAGGTAGAAACTCCAGTTTCAGATCCATCCAGATAGATGGGTAAAGAAACCAAAAATATTGAAAAACAAGAGAACAAACTATCCCAAACAACACAGAATATGTCAACAACAATCTCCAATGACACCAGAGTGGAGGAAATAGGAAATGTGATTCAGAATATTCATGGCTAAAATGATTTATGAGGTAAAAGATGACATAAGAAATAAAACCAGAGAAAAAAAATACAAGAAGTGAAAGTTCATTTCAATAAGGAGACAGAGATCCTGAAGAAGAATCAGTCATAAATTCTCAAAATGAAGGAATGAATAAACCAAAAAAAAAAAATTAATTGGAAAGCATCACTAGCAGACTAGACCACTTGGAAGAAAGAATTTCAGGCAATGAAGACAAAATATATGATCTTGAAAATAAAGTTGACCATGGAGAAAAGATGTTAAGAGACTGTGAAGAGAACATCCAAGAAATACGGAATAACAAGAAAAGATTAAACTTAAGATTTATCAGGATAGCGGAAGGCTCAGAAATAGAAACCAAAGGAATACACAGACTTTTCAATGAGATAATATCTGAAAAAGTCCCAATCCTTAAGAATGAAATGTACAATCAAATACAGGAAGCATACAGGACCCCAAAGGTACAAAATTACAACAAACCCACACTGAGACACATTATTATGAAAATGCCTACCATACAGAATACAATTTTAAATCTGTCAGAGAAAAATGCCTGGGCACAAATAGAAGGAAACCAATCCAGATTTCAGCTGATTTCTCAACTCAGAACCTCGAAGCTAGTCTTGGAATAATATATACAAAACTCTGAAAGAAAATGGATGCAAACCAAGAATAATATACCCAATTAAATTAAACTTTAGGATGAAATAAAACATTTCATGTTAAACAAAAGTTAAAAGGGTTCCCAACTAGAAAATCTATGCTACATAACATACTAAATAAGATATTTCATGAAGAAGAAATGAAAAATAAAAGTGAAAATGAGAAAAGGGAGGAATTACACTAGAAGAGTAGTCAATCAAAGGAGAAACTAAATTAAATTAAAAACCAGATATAATTGAAAAAAAAAAACAGAAAATAATACCCATCTCTAAATAATAACATTGAATATATATGGACTAAACTCATGAATCAGAAGTCAGACAGGGATATTGTATATAAAAACAAAAACAAACATTATGCTCACTCCAAGAGACTAACCTCACAGGCAAAGACATTCATGGACCAAATGTAAAAGGATGTGAATAAAAATATTATTTGCATGGAACTCTTAAAAAAGTAGGGGTTTATATACTCATATCAGGTAAAGTGGACTTCAAGAAAAGTTAATCAAAAGGGACAAAGAAGGCCATTTCATACTGCTTAGGGTAATTATATACTAACAAGATGTAACAATATTAAATATTTATGCCTCAAACTATGGAGTATCTACATATAGTAAAGAAATCCTTCTCAATTTTGAGAATCAAATAGACCACAAAACAATAATACTGGGTAACTTTACCATGTATCTCTCATCACTGTATATCTACTTGAAACAAAAATTTAAAAAAAGTTATAGAACAAAAAAAATACAATTAATATAATAAACTAAAGAGACATATAAAATATTTCAACTATCAATGACAGAATGCACATTCTCAGCAATGAATGGATTCACTAAAATAGTCCATATTGTGGGTCACAAAGCAAATCATAGAAAATACAAAAGAAAAAAAATAGAGATGACACCTTTTATACTGTTAAATCGCAATGGAAGGAAATTATAAATCAATGAAATAATAAAAAATAGAAGTTGCTCAAACTCCTGGAGACTAAATAATACACAACTGGATAACCAATGGATAGCAGAAGAAATCAGGTATAAAAGTTAGAGGTAAATGAGAATAATGACATGACATCAAAATTTCTAGGGCACTATGAAAGCAGCTCAAAGAGGAAAGTTCATTGCATCAAGATTATTGATTAAAAGAATTGAAAGTCACAAATTAATAACCTAACATTACATGACAAAGCCCTAGAAAAGGAACAAATGAACACCAATGCAGTAGAAGACAGGAAATATTTAAAAATCAGAGCTGAAATTATTGAAATTAAAACAAAATAATTCAAAAAATATCAATGAAACAAAAAGTTGGTTTTTTGACAAATAAATAAAGTATATATACCCCTTGCCAAGCTAGTGAACAGAAAGGAAAACTCAAATTAGGAAATTCATGATGACAAAGAAAATATCACCATGGAACTAGTGAAATACAGAAAATAATCAGAAATTATTTTGAAAATCTATACACCAACTACATAGAAAATCATGAACACATCAACAAATTTCTACAGACAAGACCTTTTCAAATTGAATTGAGGATATAGAAAATTTAAACATATTAGTATCAAGCAATGAAATTGAAGATGCCATCAAAAGTTTACTAACAGAGTCCCGGAGCCAGTGCAGCGCAACGTACTCCGGCACACAAGCAGCTTCAGGGACCAGGAAAGGGCAGCCAGAGACCTCCCCATGTAGCCTGGACCCCTGCGGTGGGAGGTGCCTTCCAAGGCTAGCTTCTCAGACCAGACCGCCCAGTGAGAGGTTTTCTACATAGAACCAGCCACAAGTCCCCGAACCAACGGAGAGCTTCGATCTGCAAGCAGCCTCTGGGAGCAGGGCAGGGCAGCCAGAGACCTCTTCAGGCGGCTCTGCCCACTACGGCTGCAGGCTCTCTTCACGGGGCGATCCAAGAGGGCGGCCTAGAGGGAGACTGCACCCCCAGTCGCTCCAGAACCCAGGAGTTAAGAAGGAAAGGCATTGAGAGACTCGGACTGAAATAGAGGCACAGGTGAGTCTGCCCACTGGGTAAAGCTCGGCCCAGTTGCAGGCCCAGATACAGGTGGCTTATCGGAGCAGGGCAGGGCAGCTAGAGTCTTCCCAAGGTAGCCTTCCACACTCCGGCAGTGGGCTCCTCCCACACGGCCAGCTGCACGGTGCAGGCCCACAGTGAGAGCATTTCCGCACAGAACCAGCTCCAAACCGTGGAACCAGTAGGGGGCTAGGGGCAGTTTTCTTCGGATGTGCTGCTTTATCAGATTCCTCCAAGACATCAGGCTACTGAAGGCTGGGAGGTGATACACTGGAAATCTACCGGGACACTATAAGCCAATAACGGAAAACTGCAATATCTCAGGGTCCCACTGACAACTGACCAATATGAGAAAACAAGGGAAGAAAATGTCCCAAACAAACCTAGATACTAGATCAATAAAACCCAATGACAGCACAGCAGAAGAAATGTCAGAAAGGGAGTTCAGAATGTACGTAATTAAAACGATCAGGGAAGCTAATGAGGAGATGAAAGAGCAAATGCAGGCATTGAAGGAGGAGATGAAAGAGCAAATGCAGGCATTAAATGATCGCACCAATCAACAGTTAAAAGACCAAATACGGGAAGCAAGAGATCACTTCAATAAAGAGTTAGAGATACTGAAAAAAAAAACAAACTGAAATCCTTGAAATGAAGGAAACAATAAACCAAGTTAAAAACTCCATAGAAAGCATAACCAATAGGATAGAACACCTGGAAGACAGAACTTCAGACATTGAAGACAAAGTATTTAATCTTGAAAGCAAAGATGGCCAAACAGAAAAGATGGTAAGAAATCATGAACAGAATCTACAAGAATTATGGGATATCATGAAAAGGCCAAATTTAAGAATTATTGGGATTGAGGAAGGCTTAGAGAAACAAACCAAAGGAATGAACAATCTATTTAATGAAATAATAACAGAAAATTTCCCAAATCTGAAGAATGAAGTGGAGAACCAAGTACAAGAGGCTTATAGAACTCCAAACATACAAAATTGCAACAGACCCACACCAAGGCACATTATTATGAAAATAACTAACATGCAAAATAAAGACAGAATTTTAAAGGCCGCGAGAGAAAAGAATCAAATTATATTCAGAGGGAAACCAATAAGAATATCAGCAGATTTTTCAATCCAGACCCTAAAAGCTAGAAGGGCCTGGAACAACATATACCAAGCCCTGAAAGAAAACAGATGCCAACCAAGAATCTTATACCCAGCAAAACTTACCTTCAAATTTGACGATGAAATAAGATCCTTCCATGATAAACAAAAGATAAAGGAATTTACAAAAAGAAAGCCAGCATTACAGAACATTCTCAGCAAAATATTCCATGAGGTAGAGATGAAAAACAACGATGCAAATCAGCAACAGGAGGCGCTAGCCTAAAGGAATAGCCAAATAAAGGAGAAACCAAATCATGTCAAAAACAAATATGAGTCAATTGACTGGGAATACAAATCATATCACAATAATAACCCTGAATGTCAATGGCCTGAATTCATCAATCAAAAGACACAGACTGGCAGATTGGATTAAAAAGAAAAATCCAACAATATGCTGCCTGCAAGAGACTCATCTCATAGAAAGAGACACCCATAGACTAAAGGTGAAAGGATGGGGAAAAACATACCATGCACACGGACACAGCAAAAAAGCTGGAGTATCCATCCTCATTTGGGATAATGTGGACTTCAAACCAAAACTAGTCAGAAGAGATAAAGAAGGACATTACATGCTGCTTAAGGGAAGCATAAATCAGGAAGACTTAACAATCATAAATATCTATGCCCCGAACATTGGCTCATCCACGTACGTCAAACAAATCCTTCTCAATTCCAGAAATCAAATAGACCACAACACAATAATACTAGGCGATTTTAACACACCTCTCTCACCACTGGATAGATCGTCCAAACAAAAATTGAGTAAGGAAACTATAGATCTCAACAACACAATCAACAATTTAGACTTAACGGACATATATAGAATATACCATCCAACAAAGAACGAATACACTTTCTTCTCAGCAGCACATGGATCCTTCTCTAAAATAGACCATATTTTATGCCACAAAGCTACTGTTAGCAAATACAAGAAGATAGAGATACTACCTTGTACTCTATCAGATCATAATGGATTGAAATTAGAAATAAATGACAGAATAAAAAACAGAAACTTCTCCAATACCTGGAGACTAAATACTACACTATTATATGATGAATGGATAACAGAAGACATCAGGAGGGAAATAAAAAAATTCTTAGAAGTAAACGAGAACAAAGACTCATCATATCAAAATCTCTGGGACACTATGAAAGCAGAACTTAGAGGAAGATTTATTTCATGGGGTGCATTCCAAAAAAGAAGTAGAAATCAACAAATAAACGACTTAACACTACAGCTCAAAGTGCTAGAAAAAGAAGAGCAGACCAATACCAAAAGTAGTAGAAGACAGGAAATAGTTAAAATCAGAGCCGAAATCAACGAAATCGAAACAAAAGTAACAATTGGAAAAATTAAGAAAATAAATAGTTGGTTCTTTGAAAAAATAAATAAAATTGATAAACCCTTAGCCACACTAACAAAGAGGAAGAGGGAGAAAACTCAAATTACTAAAATTCGGAATGAACAAGGAAACATCACAACAGACACGAGTGAAATACAAAACATAATTAGAAGCTATTTCGAAAATCTATACTCCAACAAAACAGAAAACCTCGAAGACATCAACAAATTTATAGAGACATATGAATTACCTAAACTGAACGAGGAGGACATACACAACTTAAATAAACCAATTTCAAGCAATGAAATAGAAGAGGTCATCAAAAGCCTACCAACAAAGAAAAGTCCAGGACCAGATGGGTTCTCAGCTGAGTTCTACAAAACCTTTAAAGAAGAGCTCATTCCAATACTCCTCAAACTATTCCATGAAATAGAAGAGGAGGGAACCCTACCAAACTCGTTCTATGAAGCCAATATCACCCTGATACCTAAACCAGACAGAGACACATCAAGGAAAGAAAATTTCAAACCAATATCCTTAATGAACATCGATGCAAAAATTCTCAACAAAATTTTAGCAAATCGCATACAAATATATATTAAAAAGATAGTGCACCACGATCAAGTGGGTTTTATCCCAGGGATGCAAGGTTGGTTCAACATCTGGAAATCAATAAATGTCATTCACCATATCAACAGACTTAAAGTTAAGAATCACATGATTATTTCAATAGATGCAGAAAAAACTTTCGATAAAATACAGCATCCCTTCATGCTCAAAACACTAGAAAAAATTCGGGTAGTGGGAACATTCCTTAACATCATAAAGGCAATCTACGCTAAGCCCATGGCTAATATCATTCTAAATGGTGAAAAACTGAAAGCGTTCCCCATAAAAACTGGAACAAGGCAGGGATGCCCTCTTTCACCGCTTCTATTCAACATCGTCCTTGAGACTCTAGCCAGAGCAATCAGACAAACCAAAGAAATTAAAGGGATACGAATAGGAAAAGAAGAACTCAAACTATCCCTGTTCGCTGATGACATGATTATATATTTAGAGGAACCTGGAAATTCCACCAGAAAACTTTTAGAACTCATAAGTGAATTCAGTAAAGTAGTAGGTTACAAGATCAATGCTCATAAATCCAATGCATTTTTATACATAAGTGATGAATCTTCAGAAAGAGAAATTAGGAAAACTACCCCTGTCAGGGTACCCGGGACCCCTGGCCCTAGGTGTGGCTAAGATGGCGCCTGGCAGTGAGCCAGAGCAGTTAACTTTTGCACAAACATCTGACATCATTTTAAGGAAGTCTTTATGACTGGTTCTCTGGTCTCATGCACAACGCATGATCTCGGTATGCCCTGCTTGGCTCTCTGTATCTGTCCACGCTTTTCCCTCGTGTGCTCTCCTTTGATTGGTGGTTTTACCTATATAAGGTCTGTAACTTCCCTGCTGGAGAGAAAATATAGGGTAAGAAAAAGAAACAATAGAAGCAGAAAGAACAGCGCGCAATAAAGCATTGAAACTTCAACCAGGTGTCGTGTTTCTCTGCAGGCAGGGAACGCGATAAGTGGTGCTGAAACCTGACCAGGGAAACAACAAACCAGCAGCAACTACCTAGGTAAGTTTTAGAGATTAATGTTATAAATAATAAAAAAGGAGTGATAAAGGCAGCCTTGACGTTCGCGGTAAAGCGACTATCAGGACACGCGGAATGCGGTCCAATTAAAGTCAGGACACACGAAAGGTGGTCCGGGCACACGCGGAATGCGGTCCAATTAAAGTCAGGACACACGGAAGGTGGTCCGGGCACACGCGGAATGCGGTCCAATTAAAGTCAGGACACACGGAAGGTGGTCCGGGGACACGCGGAATGCAGTTCAATTAAAGTCAGGACACACGGAAGGTGGTCCGGGGACACGCAGAATGCGGTCCGATTAAAGTGAAAGTAAGGACTAGCGAAAGGCAGTCCGGAGACAGAGCCAAGCGAAACGCGGCTCGGAGTGGACTAGCGAAAGGCAGTCCGGAGACAGAGCTAAGCAAAACGCGGCTCGGAGTGGACTAGCAAAAGGCAGTCCACCTTAAAAGTATTAAAGTGAAAGTAGCACGCGAAAGGCGGCTACACCCTGGACTAAGCGAAAAGCTGTCCACATTAGAGATATTAAAGTGAAAGTGGTGCATGAAAGGCCACCATCAATCAACCCGGACCAAGCGGAACGCGGTCCAGTGAACTGAAACTGGTATGCGAAAAGTGATCACAGCAAATTAATCATGGGTTCTGAGGTATCTAGAGTTCACATGGAAGGTCTATTAAAGGCTTTATTAAAGGCTAATGGAACACCTTTAAAGGTTTCCTCAGCTAGGAAATTTTTAAAAACTGTAGAAGATAAAGCCCCTCGGTTTTTAAATGAGGGATTGTTTGATCAAGAGAAACTATCACAAGAGACAGAAAAAGGCCCCCCTCCTGATCCCTTCCACGCAGCTCCATGGCCACCTAGGGAGGGAACACCCGTGTTCTTGAAGCAGTCCTCCCCCGAGTCCAATCCCCCTAGGCAGAGATCTCAGCAGCTCCATTCCTCAAAAGTAGTAAGAAATAATGTTTTGTGATTTTCTGCATTCAAACCTAACCTGATTTCTCAACCAGGAAGAAAAAGGGTTAAAAAGTCCTGGGTGATCCTCCCTCCCCCCTGCCTGGCCTTGCTGAAGCCTACATTGGAATGTGAACAGCAGTCTCAGCGGGAAAGGGGAGTAACCTAAAAAAAAAAAAAAAAAAAAAAAAAAGGTGTCCGTTTTAAACTTCTGGGCTGCTACACAAAACTAACTCATTTTCCAGGATTCTTGTTTTGTTTTGTTTTTCTTTAATGCTGTATTTTTGAGCTCATAATTTTGATCCTACATACCTAGGTTAATGATTTTTTTTTCTTTTTGATCAGTTCTATTTTTTATTCAACTAAAGTTTGTAAACATCTGTTACATTGCAATGGAGATTCACCTATAAAGTTACAAGGCCTTTGATTTTGTGTTATGTGGATGTTGTGCTGTCTAATGTCATGTTTTGTCTGTATCAAAACTGAGCGCTCCTAAAATTAAAATTTAAAAATGGATCCAAATACTTTTATTCACGTGATTTAAAAAAGGTTCAATTTAAATTGAGTAAATTAATAAAAGTAAAATGTCTTTAAAAATAACTTACAAGTCTCTAGGTGGTCAAACTAATGGAATGTTGATGTTAAACAATGTCTAATATCAATTGTTTCTAGGACCTTTCTTCAACAGAAAAGAGACAGCAAATACTGTTCAGGACACTTGTCTAATATCTTGACTAAAAACAAGGTTACTAAGAGTTATGTCTTAACAAGTACAATTCTATATACAAAGGGTTCTAAAGGTTTCAACTGTGTTTCAGTAAGAGTACTATAAACAACAAAGTATTTTATCTTGTTAAAATGGTGTAATTTATCTAAATTCAGAAATTTCATAAGAGTTGTTTCAGAATGTGAACAAAAGGGGGTCAACACATAAAAAAGAAAAAATAAAAGGTTCTAAAAATACAACTATATTTAGTGAAGAAGAAAATCTTTCTGGATAAAAAAGTGTTATATAATAAAATACACGAGGGTCTAAATAAGTGCTAAAAAAGTCTGTGTGTAAGTAAAGGACAAGTTTCAACAAGTCTGTGTGTAACTAAGTTGGTTGTATGTATGTAAAACAGCTAAAGCTATTTAAGGTTTTTCCTAAGGTGAAATACTAATGTTCTGATATAAGCCAAAGTTTAATCTATATGGTAAAATGACATGGTAAAATAACAAGTATTTCTTGGAAACACTAATTTACTCTTAACTTTGTGTCTATTAAGTTTTATTCTTTAAAACAATTAGTCTTAAAAATTGGGGTTTATACAATTATGGTTAAACAACTGTTAAGAGTATTGTACTATGTTACAGAGTCTAAATTTTTCTTTAAAAACTAAATTTAGTAAGATTAAAGTGTCAAGGTAATTGTGAAATGGTCACTCCTTGTATATTAAATGTATTCATATTTTCCAAGTATACAAGTTTTAAAACAGGGTATTTATCAAGCTGCTATTCTCCAAACTTCTCTCTCAATGTTGGAATGCTTCTAGGTTCTCATGAGCAGTCTTAATGCCTATTCCTACCAGCTAAAATATTACAATCATATCCCAAAGCTGTTGCTCAAGTAATATTTAAGGGAATAGAATCTTGCATTACTGTCTTTGGAATCCATCCTTCTATCATTATAACCCCTTATTCCACTCAGCAAATTAAATGGCTAAGCAATAATGATGATGATTGGTCAGTATTATATTGTTCCACCTCAGTTCAGTTTGATAACCATTATCCCCAACATCCTTGGATTCAGTTTTGTAAAGTTACTCCCATAATTTTTCCAAAAGTGACTAGTGCCCAACCTATTAAAAATTATATATTTACTGATAGATCTAATAATGGAGTAGGCGCTGCACTTGTTCATGATCAACTTCATACTATAATAGTTCAATCCAACTCGGCACTAGTTACTGAGCTCGCAGCTGTGGTGTTGGCTTTTAAAGTATCAGATAATCAGCCGTTTAATCTCCTATCTGATAGTTCATATGTTGTTAAAGCTTTAAGTGTTCTTGAAACTGTGCCATGTATTTCTTCTTTATCCACCGTGGCTTCTTATTTCACTACACTGCAAAACCTTATTCTGCAGCGTAAACATCCATTCTATATAGGACATATTAGGGCTCATTCTAATTTACCAGGACCTTTGGCTAGAGCAAATGATTTGGTGGATATGGCTACCAAATCCGTTTTTGTTTTTTCCATAGAGGAACAAGCAAGCTCTTTCATGAGAAATTCCATGTAAATTCCACTACCTTGAGTAGAAAATTTCCTATCTCTAAATGTGTGGCTCGACAAATAGTAAAAAATTGTCAACACTGTGCTCCTTTGATCCCAGTACAATCTTTTGGAGTCAATCCCAGGGGATTGTTACCTAATCATGTTTGGCAAATGGATGTAACTCATATTCCTGAATTCGGTACTGTAAAGTATGTACATGTGTCAGTAGACACTGCTTCAGGGGTCATCATGGCTTCCGCTCACTCTGGAAAAAAGGTAAAAGATGTCATTCAACACTGCCTACAAGCGTTTGCTTGCTGGGGCATACCTAAAGTTATAAAAACAGATAATGGTCCTGCTTATACCTCCAAAAGCTTCTGGCTATTTCTACAAACATTTAATATTCAATTGATTACTGGTATTCCCTATAATCCACAAGGACAAGGTATAGTCGAGAGGACGCATCTCACCTTAAAAAAATTGTCTTAATAAACAAAAAGGGGGAATAGGAGCCTCCTTTAAATCTCCCAAGGACAAAATTAATCTGGTTCTTTTTATTTTAAATTTTTTGACTATAGACAATTATGGACACTCTGCGGCTGATCGCCATAGCAACCCTTCCCCTGTCCCTCAAACATGGGCCAAGTGGAAAGACATATTGACAGGTTGCTGGACCAGATCCAGTATTACGTTGGGTCCGAGGGTCTGTTTGTATTTTTCCACAGGATCAACAAACTCCGATCTGGGTTCCTGAAAGACTGACCTGTGGGCAATAGTTAAAGCTTGGCCATATCCTTTACCGTTAACTAATATTACCCACTACACTTTATGATCCAGAGACTCAACCATATAATTCTTCCGCTATCTCCCTCCCTGGAGCCTTATGCTTTGATATACCTGAGGATAATGCTACCTCACAAATTATCTCTTCCCACTAATGGATTTAAAACTCCCAGAATTTTTCCTCCATGTAATCCAAAATTTTCCACACCTTCCATTTGGACAGGTTGTCAAAATGCCAAGCGAGCGACCCCGGTTCAACATGGATTTTTCTTCACACCAAATTTTACTTCCCAGCGTACCACTGATAATTTTGCTGATCATGACGCCAACTTGGGCATGGAGCGCGTTAATCCTTTTAATAGCTGGTTGCTATTCACCTTGACTTCAGGATATACTAACTTACAACCTTTTTTTTTTGCTCTTAAAGGAGGATCTTTTAGACAATGCGAATGGAACTCTTCGGCGTGGAGCGGAAAAAATGCTGGAGCTGAGACTACTACTAACTGTACTAGAGACATTACATTCTCATCCACTCCAGCCTGTGTGTTCCCTCCTTTTATGTTTCTACTAACCAATATTTCCAATAACACAACTCTTGATTGCTCTCAATCTAGTTGCTACCTTTCTCAATGTTGAAATGCTACCAAATTTCTCCTGTGCGGTCTTAATGCGCATCCCTACCTTCCTACCTATCCCAGTCTCTGTTACAGATGCAGAATTACCAGTGCTACTATCAAGAAATAAAAGACAATTTGGCATCGCGGCAGCTGTGAATTGACAACTACTATACAAACAGTGACTGCAGTCAACTGTTTAGCTGAAAACACAGCTACTGCCTTACAAACTCAAGAGACTTTAAACCAACATTTAAGGGCAGGCTTACTCCGGGTGAATCAAAGAGTGGACCTATTACAAGAACAAGTGGACATATTACAAGAACTTTTGGGACTGGGATGTGTTTACTCTTTAAGAGCTGTTTGTGTTACCCCTATTGTATATGATAATTTCAGCACTGCAGCTAAGTTATCTAGTAATTTGTCATTTTACCTTACTTCTACTTGGTCATCTCAATTTGATAATCTTACCTCACAACTTAGAGCCGAAATTGTCAAAGTTAATTCTACTGGGGTACATATTGCTTCTGTATCTGAGATGGCTAAATGGTTTTCTTCTGCTTTCAATTTTGTAAAACAGTGGGCAGGTCTGGGCACTTTGGGACTGCTTCTCCTCATTGGTATCCTTTTCCTCACTCGTCTGTTTGTGCGTCTACGAGCCAGCCAACACAGGGATCGGATTATCTTTCATCAGGCCATGACCGCCCTAGAGGCCGGCAGCTCCCCACAAGTGTGGCTCTCGATGCTGGACCGGTAGTCAAAGACGGGTAATGAAGGAGGTGGCTATGTACCAACCTAAGACAGGAGCTGCAGCATGCTCTGCAGACTCTGATGACGGGTAAGGACATATGCTGACCACTCAACCTAAGACAGGCACGGTCCCGAGCTTTAATTTTATAATAAAAAAGGGGGAACTGTCGGAGTACCCGGGACCCCTGGCCCTAGGTGTGGCTAAGATGGCACCTGGCAGTGAGCCAGAGCAGTTAACTTTTGCACAAACATCTGACATCATTTTAAGGAAGTCTTTATGACTGGTTCTCTGGTCTCATGCACAACGCATGATCTCGGTATGCCCTGCTTGGCTCTCTGTATCTGTCCACGCTTTTCCCTCGTGTGCTCTCCTTTGATTGGTGGTTTTACCTATATAAGGTCTGTAACTTCCCTGCTGGAGAGAAAAAATAGGGTAAGAAAAAGAAACAATAGAAGCAGAAAGAACAGCGTGCAATAAAGCATTGAAACTTCAACCAGGTGTCGTGTTTCTCTGCGGGCAGGGAACGCGATATACCCCATTCACAATAGCATCGAAAAAAATAAAATACTTGGGAATCAATCTCACAAAAGAGGTGAAAGACCTCTACAATGAGAACTATAGAACACTAAAGAAAGAAATTAAAGAAAACCTTAGAAGATGGAAAGATCTCCCATGTTCCTGGATAGGCAGAATTAATATTGTCAAAATGGCTACACTACCTAAAGTGCTATACAGATTCAATGCAATTCCAATTAAAATCCCAATGATGTACCTTGCAGAAATAGAGCAAGCAATTATGAAATTCATCTGGAAGAATAAAAAACCTAGAATAGCTAAAGCAATCCTCAGTAGCAAGAGCGAAGCAGGGGGTATTGCAATACCAGATCTTCAACTCTACTACAAAGCAATAGTAACAAAAACGGCATGGTATTGGTACCAAAATAGACAGGTAGATCAATGGTACAGAATAGAGGACATGGACACAAACCCAAATAAATACAATTTTCTCATACTAGACAAAGGTTCCAAAAATATGCAATGGAGGAAAGATAGTCTCTTCAATAAATGGTGCTCGGAAAACTGGAAAACCATATGCAATAGAATGAAATTAAACCCCTATCTCTCACCCTACACAAAACTCAACTCAAAATGGATCAAGGACCTCGGAATCAGACCAGAGACCCTGCATCTTAATAGAAGAAAAAGTAGGTCCAAATCTTCAACTTGTTGGCTTTGGATCAGACTTCCTTAACAGGACTCCCATAGCACAAGAAATAAAAGCAAGAATCAACAATTGGGATAGATTCAAACTAAAAAGCTTTCTCTCAGCAATGGAAACTATCAGAAATGTGAAGAGAGAGCTTACGGAGTGGGAGAATATCTTTGCCAACCATACCTCAGATAGAGCGCTAATTTCCAGAATCTATAAAGAACTCAAAAACTCTACACGAAGAATACAAATAATCCAATCAACAAATGGTCTAAGGAAATGAGCAGACACTTCACAGAAGAAGATGTCCAAGTAATCAACAGATATATGAAGAAATGTTCAACATCCCTAGTAATAAGGGAAATGCAAATCAAAACTACCCTAAGATTTCATCTCACCCCAATTAGAATGGCGATTATCAAGAATACAAGCAACAATAGGTGTTGGCGAGGATGTGGTGAAAAAGGAACACTCATACATTGCTGGTGGGGTTGCAAATTAGTGCCACCACTCTGGAAAGCAGTGTGGAGATTCCTCAGAAAGCTTGGAATGGAAACACCATTTGACCCAGCTATCCCACTCCTTGGCCTATACCCAAAGGACTTAAAATCAGCATACTACAGAGATACAGCCACATCAATGTTCATTGCTGCTCAATTCACAATAGCCAGATTGTGGAACCAACCTAGATGCCCTTCAGTTGATGAATGGATAAAGAAACTGTGGCATACTTATACAATGGAATATTACTCCGCAATGAAGAATGATAAAATTATGGCATTTGTAGGCAAATGGACGAAATTGGAGAATATCATGCTAAGTGAGATAAGCCAATCTCAAAAAACTAAAGGACGAATGATCTCGCTGATAAGCGGATGAGGACATATAATGGGGGGTGGGAGGGGTTAGCATTAGGTTTAGTGTTAGGTTTAGGGTTAGGGATAAGGAGAGCGGTAAGAATGAAGGAAAGAAGGACTGTATAGAGGGAAAAGAGGGGTGGGAGGGGTGGGGGGGAAGGGAAAAAAAAATAAACACCATTGCCATATGTAAAAAAAAAAAAAAAAAAGTCAAAAAAAAATTTAGGAAAATTAGCCAGTTAAGTACTTAAGAAAAATACCAAAAGCATTGAATTAAAATACAGTTTGAAAAATTTAAAGGGAAATCTAATTATCTAAGTTTGAAATTGTCTCCAAAATTAAATTTTCCTTAAATTGGGTGTTAAAAACTTTTGAACATGCAAATAGAACAATAGAGCTAAGGATGTAACTTAATGTGTTTGATCCCAAACAGCATAAAAATAAAATAAAATAAAGAATAATAATATTTTAAAGTCAAAAAAAATAAATAAATAAATAAATATTTTGGACTTAAAATTGCCCAGATTTGCTTAGTGTCACTCTTTGAGCTGGCTACTCAGTCATTGCACCTGGCTCCCAAACTAAGAAGGTATTTCAGGTTTATTTTTAACTAAACTTCCCTGTTTTGAGAATCAGGAATTTTCCCCAAGAGGTTTTAGCCTCTTTTAGTAACCAGGATCTAAGTTATAGTTGTGTCCATTCCTATTGAATTAACATTGACTCAAGTTTGTAGAGATGGAAAAAATATGCTTGCTGATACTCATATATATGTGGATAGATAGGTAACAGATAGAATCATGATATTATGCTGTTACCTCTAATTTTGGTCCATCCTTCAGAAATTTCTTGTTTAAATATATACCATGTATTTCTTATCATGTATCTATGTTTCTTATTCCATAGTGAGAATTGTGGTGCTACAGTTAAGTTAGTTCAATTCACAAATAGCAGTTATAACCAAACATTTGTGTTAGAAGTTCCCAATGATTTACTGCAAGGAATCATAGGAAGCAAATATTTTACATGTATTGTTATAGTTTATAACTACAAAAGAATACAGATCGAAAATCTGTAGAGAAATAGTGAATGGCCCACGTTCAGGAAGAACTATGCAGAAGTTTCTTTTCCCAGTGGAGACACATGGGGAAACATTAAATTCTCTCAATAATGAGAAGTGACAGCATGAAAATATCTACAAACTAGGGAAGTTTATCTGATTATTGGTGTCTGGTATTTCTATTGGCAATAAGTCATGTAAGCATGCAGTGGGTATATGACTGATCTCAGCTACTCAGACACCAGAGCCCTTTCCCAGCAAAAATAGGTATTCAAGATAAATGACATTGTCAACATAAACTATCTGATCAAAGTATTATTAAACACTCTTATCATGCAAAATAATCTAAGAGTTCAGAGATTAACTCACAGCAATCAGTGTAGGGCCTTTGCTGAAAGCAGGTTCCCACTCCATGTATACAGGGTTTGAGTAACCCAGATTTACTGTGCTCTTTCAATATGAATGTGTATGGATTATTTATTCTGAAAGGAGGACTTTGATAACAAATAGATTCTTATACCACTATAAAAATAATGTTGAAATTTCTAGACATAGTTTATCAAATTTCCTCCTAGGTTAAAGGCTGTTCTAGTGTGGGAAGCAGTCCTTATTTAGCAGAATTAGACTAGGTTGAGCCATATGACACAGAGGCCTGGCTTCTAGGAACTGCCAGAGAGTATGTGGCCCTGCATGGGTGTGGTTCCCTGTCTCCTTCTGGAATTTTCTCCTGAGAGGATGGCTCCCCTAACTCCACCCCATCCTGTCCATCACAGAAGAAGCTCCTCCTGGTCCTTGCCCCCTTTTACCTGCATATTATAAATAAAGGAGAGTTGGCTGACTGGTTGTTGTAAAGAGGCCAGAGTTGGTATGGTTGGACTCATCACACCCCCTCTCATAAAAAGAGTATTGGCTCTTGTGTGTTTATTGAGTAGATAAATTTTTTGGGTAATAGATAGAAAAACTGCCAACATCCTCCTCTGGCAGTCAACCCTTTCCTCCTCCATGCGGGACATGGCAGAGAGGACTCCAACACTGTATTACTATGGTATTATTTCATTCTTGCAATTCTGGTAAGAATTTTTTTATTTTGTTCACTTTAAATTCATACATAATAATTGCACATATTTATGGGCACTTTGTGATGTTTCTGATTCAAGTCAGACAAAAAGCATTCTTTTGCAAACTTTTAAAAATCATTATATTTCTTGAGAACTCAATACTATTCCTGTATTTGTGACATTATTTCTATCAATACATGTTGACAGTAGATTTTTTATAAATTTCAGAAACATTTAAATAAGAAATTTGACAAATACTTTTACTATCTTTATATAGTTATCAAATAAATTCTTATAATACATTGGTTCAGATCAAGCTACTTACCTCTTTACTGATAATTTTAATATGAATGAATTTAAAATGAAAAATTGTATACTTACTCTATTTTTTCCTCCTTAAGATTGGCATTGAAGTTTCTGTTAACTTTGTGAAAAAAATATTGTCTCATATTAAATGTTATAATATATATGCAAACCCATTCATACAGAATTAAGAACTTTCAATTAGTATTTTTTCATAAAAAAATTATTCTATAAATTGGAGTGTATGTAAAGGAACTGGTTACTTTCTGTAGAAAAATTGAAAACCACAAACTGAATATCTCTGCTCACTGCTGATAAATTGCTTCCTCATTAAATGATATGTACACATATATTTGTTTGCATGTATATTTGGGTATAGGTGGGTATACCCACCTAGACATTAGTGTGTTATCATATAGCTTAGTTCAGTAACTTATATTAAAATGAGTTTAGTATCTCCCAAATCCTAGACTATTATAATTCAATTTGGAAAAACACACTAAACATATCTTATAAAATAATTCTGAAGGAAGCTAGCCAATTCTGAGAATAACTAATCTGATGATCAGATTTTGGTTAATAGTAATGTTTGTCATAATTCTTTGGAGAAACATAACTAATAGTATGTGTCTATCTGTCCATATATCTATCATCTTTCTAATACACACACAAACACACACACACAGAGAGAGAGAGAGAGAGAGAGAGAGAAAGAGAGAGAGAGAGAGAGAGAGAGAGAGAGAGAGAGAGAGAGAGAGAGAGAGAAGTAGAAGTTTTAAAGAATTGGTTCATGTCATTGTGGATGCTGGTAAGTGTGAATGAAATCTCCAAGGTGGGATAGTCAGGATGGAGTACTACTTGATGTTTCAGCTTGAGTCTGAAGGTAGTCTACTAATAGAATTCTCTTTTTATCTGTGTTTTAGTTTGTTCTTATAGGATTATCATTCATACTGGATCCATCTTAATTACCTATTTTTCAATTAATTACCTTTTACATAATATATCTCCAAATACAGGTATAATCTGAGGTATAAGGGATTAGGATTATGACACATAAATCTGTAAGGGAGCACGATTCTGTCCAAAATAATAACTAGCATAGATCTTATTGAGTATTCTTATTTGCATAATATCAGAGAAAAAATTGGGAAAAAAAGATTGAGATTACTCAATCTACATTATAATTTGTATTTCTCAAAAATTCAGGGAGGATTGTAGATAGCAGATGTGAGTAATCCACAATATCATAGTAGCTTCCCAAAAGGAAATCAAAACAGCAGGACTGCAGCAGCAAACTGAGGTAGAAAAACTGTTGGAAAATGCCATAAGGAAACACAGAGAGATAGAAATAAGGTGAAAACCAAGACAAACAAACAAAAAATATCCATTTATGGACTAGAAAGACAATAAAATCTCTGGAGGGGAAGCTTCCAGTGAATGTTGACTGAGTGGGATAGGGGAAGCTCCTCTCCAATGAAAATAAAGAATTTATTTTGCCAAGTTTAATTAAAACAGCACTGTCCAGCATAGTTGCAATCTGAGTAGAAAACAAGATCAGAAACAGTCAGCTGATTCAGCTTGTGAGAATGCCCTCACACCCCAAGGTGAGACATTAAAAGGGGAGAAGCTATAGTAGCTTAAAAAGTATCTTATATGGACTTCCCAAGTGGTAGACTAGAAATTCTTGAAATTTGCATTCAGTTTATCTTTGTTTCTCATATTACATTCCTTGTCTTCCTTTTTTCCATTACTTGTTTTTTTTTTTTTTTTTCCACTGTTTTTGGTAAATTTGTTTTACCAATATCCCAAACTAAACAGCCAATTATACTCTACTATTACTGTCTTGGTTAGAGCATGTACTGCAAATAAGTATGAGCAGAGAAGGAAAGACTTCAACAAAGATTGGAAAGAAACTCAGCTGCCAGCTACAGCACCACATAGTATTTTTTTAAGCATGGAGGGTAGAAAAGAGGGAAGGATATGTTCATTAAAATCTGGAAAACTGAGCTCTAAGATAAGGAAATGGATGATGGAGAAAATGGGGCCTACCTATGTCATATGGAAATCAGTGAATATTGTGCTAATTCCCCCAAGCCGAGGTTCTGGAGGATAAACTAACATGTCTCACACACCTCCCAGGGCATAAGGACTGTGGCTTTGATAATGTAAGATGCCATAGAGCCAGACAAACAGAGAGGAAGTGGGGCTAAGCATAGAGACTCCCCTAACAAGTTCGACCAGTTTAGATGAGAGTTGGGAACAAATAAGAATAACTATATTATACAAGCTTAATCTTAGGTGGTTCTAAAATTGAACTACTGGATAGAAAGTTCTGTTTCCCAAGAATATCAGTAAGAAAAAAGATGCAAGGATGGATGGACATACTCCCTGCCCCCCTCCCCCATGCTGATTGGATATGTTGAAGCTAACTTATACCACTACCTGTGACTTCTTATTAAAGGATAATTACTCATTAATAATAAATAAAAAGAGGAATACATCTCAACACATAAAAGAGGAACTCAGACCCCAGTGAAGAAAGAGATCAATAAGACATCTCCAAAAATCTGCAATCCTCCAATAACTGAATGGCAAAGACTGAATGGGAATGAAATGCGAAAGAATTAAAAATCTGATGGTTAAAATACTCCACGAACTTAAGAAGATTTTATGAATAAACTAAGCAAATATAGAAGTAAAATGACCATTTAATAATAAGAGTGAGATTCTGTAAAAGAACCAAAGAGAAATCTTGGAAATGAAAGACTCAATAATTTACTTGAAAGTAGCACCAATATATTAGATCACATAGAAGACAGAATTTCAAGTATTGAAGGCAAGCAACAAAGGAAATAAAACAAGGAACCATGATAAGATTATTAACATATCCAGAACAACATTAAGAGAACCAAGTTAAGCCTCATTGGAATTTGAAGAAAACTCTGAGATACATCTATGGGAGTGGATTAGGTTTAAAGTAAAATAAATTCAGGAAAGTTCCCAAATTTTGAAATGAGATGGGCATTTAGATAAAGCAGGCATTCAGAACCCCACCAAATAGGCACATTAAAATTAAATATTATACACATTATAATGATACTTATTATAAAATTATTTGTGTAATTAAATTGCACTACATATAGAACAAGGATAGAATCTTTTGTTACTTCAAAGGGAAACCAAGGGAGCTTTACCACTGAACTACATCCCCAATACAATTTTATTTTTTTTATTTTAAAACAGGTCTCAGTAAGTTGCTGAAGCTAGCCTTGAAAGCATAATCTCCTGCCTCAGCTTTCTGAGTCACTGGGATTACAGATGTGTGCCACTGTGCCCTGCTGACAAGAATAGAATTTTAAGTCTCATTAAAAAAAAATTAGGTCACATTTAAAAGTATGCCAATCAGAATTTTTATTTCTCAGCAGAGACTAAAAACCAAGAGGGCTTGGAATGATCTATTTCAAGCCAAGAAATAAAATAATTAAAATAAATATTGCTATATACAGAAAACCTTTATTTAAAAGTCAAAATAGAAATAAAAATATTCCACAATAAAAGTAAACTAAAAAATAATCATGACTGCAAAGCTAGCAATACAGTAACTAAAGTAAAACCACACACAGAGAAAGCTAAAAAAAAATACTTAAAGCTCCCAAATGCATTAATATCCTTATAAAAGTAGGTAAGAAAATGTGAATTTGAATAAAATTAAATATTAGAAATAAACCAGAATGGCAATAAATAATAAATATCTCTATAATAGCACTGAACTGAAATGTTCTCTATTCAATTTACAAGACATAGACTACTCAAATAGATTATAAAACAAAACACAACTTTACATCATTAAATACACCCACGGACTAAAAGATAAAGGATGGAGGGCTGGGGAGATAGCTCAGTTGGTAGAGTGCTCGCCTCGCAAGCGCTAAAGCCCTGAGTTCAATCCCCACCACCGCAAAAAAAAAAAAAAAGATAAAAGATAAAGGATGGAAAACTATTCCATGCAAATGCAGACCAAATGTAAGAAGATGTACCTACCATAATATCTGACAAGCAGACTTCCACCAAAATTTAATCAGAAAAGCAAAAACGTTCTCTTCTACTGATTAAGGGGAAGATCGAATAGGAAGGTACAATGATAGTAACTATTGGTGCATGTACTTAAGTAAAACTAATATCAGTCAACACAAAGACACAAATATACCTAATACAATATTACTGGGTAATTTAATGACACATTTGTCACCATTACATATGTATGCCATCCAGAAATAATATCAGTAAAGACTCTTCAGACATAAAAATAAAACATAAATGACCCTTATAGGCCTCTAGAGAATACTTCATCAAACAACAAATTCACCTTCTCAACTGCTCATGAAACTTTCTCCAAAATAGACCATATTTTGGGACACAAGACAAGTATTACCAAATACAAAGAAAGAATAATATGATTCTTTGAATTTTATCAGATTATCACAAGATTTAATAATTCAGCAGAAAATAAAACCATGAAATTACAAAAACACAAGGAGATTCAAAATTACATTTTTGAAAAATTAATGGATCATAGATTAAATTAAGGGAGAAATTAGAAATTCTTAGACTCTGATGCAAATAAATATGCAACACAGAAAAATTCCTTGACAGTAAAAAGCTGTTTCTAAGATGAAAGTTTATAGCTATGAGTCCCTACATAAAAAAAAAATCAGAACAATCCCAAATAAACAACTGTGATGAAACTCAAGAGCCTAAATTAAAAAGACATAATAGTAAAAGGAAAAAAATAATTAAAAGTCATAATTAATGAAATGCAAAATTTAAAATAGTAAAAAGATCAATAAAAAAGAATTTATTCATTAAAATGATAACATCAATAAGCACTTAGAAAATCTAAACAAAAAGATGAGAAAAAAGAGAAAGGATCCAAGTTAATGAAATTAGAGATGAAAAAGGAGTTATGACAACAAACATTTCAAAAATCCAGGGGAAATCTGGGACTACTTTGAAAACTTAAAATTCAATAAATTCAAAAATGTAAAAGAAGTGCATACATTTATAGACACATCTTACTGTCCAACTTTGATGTAAGAGGATATAAAACCCCTAAATAGACCAATAACAGGGAATGAGATTAAAGTAGTAATAAAAAGACTTCCGACAAGGAAAAGGGCCAGATACATTCTCAGATGAAGTATATCAGTGCATTAAGAAGAAATGTCACACTGCTCAAGTTATGCCATGATATGGAAAGGGAGAGGACAGAGCAAATATGTTTTATTAAGCCAGTATTACCCTGATTCCAAAATAAGATAAGGATATATCAAGGAAAGAACTCCAGACCAATATCCCTGATGAACATAGGTGTAAAAAACACTTAACAAAATATTTGCAACATATTCAAAAACACACTAACAAGATTGTACATTAAGATCAAGTTAATTTCCTACCAGGTATGGTTCAGCATATTTAAGTCAAAAATATAGTTCATTGGATAAATAGAATAAAGGACAAAAATAACATGATCTTCTCCATATATGAAGAAAAAGCCTTAAAAAAATCCAACACAAATTCATTTTAAAAACACTCAATAAAGTAGGGACTGAAGGAACCTACCTAAACTTCACTATCATATGGATGACAAAAGCAAAGACAGCATTTACCAAGTGGGGTAAAACTGAAATTGTTTATTTTAAGACACAAGAGAAGGGCTTTAACTGTCACCATTCTTATCCAATATAATACTTGAAATTTTAATGGGAACCATTAGGTAAGAGTAGGGAATAAAGTGAAAAAAAAAAAAGAGAGAAAATTATCACTCTTTGCAGATGATAAAATTCTATAATTAGAAAACTCAAAAATCTCCACCAGAAGACTTCTAGAACAGATAAACAAATTCAGCAAAGTAGCAGGATACACAATAATAATAAAAAAAATCATAAAACTAACATACATAAATCGGTTGCATTCCTATACATAAGTGAGGAATCAACTGAAAGAGAAAGTGGGAAAACTATCCCATTCACAATAGCCTCAAAAAAATAAAACATTGGGAATTGGTCTAACAAAAGAGGTGAAAGACCTGTACAATAAAAACTATAGAACTCTAAAGAAGAAATTGAAAAAGGTCTTAAAAGGTGGAAATATCTCCCATGTTCCTGGATATGCGGAATTAGTATTTTCAAAATGGCCATACTACCAAAAGCTTTATACAGATTTAATGCAATTCCTATTAAAATTCCAATGACATTATTCATAGAAATATAAAAAGTAGTCATAAAATTCATTTGGAAAATTAAGAAGCCCAAAATAGCCAAAGAAATCCTTAGCAAGAAAAGTGAAGCAGGAGGCGTTACAATACCAGACCTTAAATTATACTATAGAAATATAGTATTGTCATGGTATTGGCACCAAAATGGACACATAGACCAATGGCACAGAATAGAAGACAAAAAGACAAATCTATGTAAGTACAATTATCTCATACTAGACAAAGGCACCATAAACACACATTGGAGAAAAGGTAGTCTCTTCAACAAATGGTGCTGCGAAAACTGGAAATCCATATGTAACGAAAGGAAATTAGACCCCTACCTCTCACCTCTCACGCTGAACAAAACTCAACTCTAAGTGTATCAAGGACCCAGGCATTAAACCAGAGACCCTGCATCTCCTAACTGAAAAAGCAGGCCCAACTGTCAATCATGTCCATTTAGGAACCACATTCCTCAACAAGAATCCTAAAGTACAAGAAGTAAAATCAAGAATCAATAAATGGCGTGGCATCAAATTAAAAATCTTCTTCACAGCAAAGGAAATAATCATGAATGTGAAGAAATATCCTGAAGAATTGGAGAAAGTCTTTTCTACCTATACCTCAGATAGAGCATTAATCTCCCAGATATTAAAAAAACTCAAAAACACCAAAAGCACAATAATCCAAGAATAAATGGACAAAGGAAATAAACACACATTTCACAGAAGAATTATGATCACTCAACAAATATATAAAAAGATGTCCAAAGATGTTCATTTGCAATTAGAGAAATACAAATTAAAAATACACTGACATTTCAAGTCACTCCAGTCAGAATTGCAAGTATGAAGAATACAAGTAACTATAAATGTTGGTGAGGATGTGGGGGAAAAGATACACTTATACATTGCTGGTTGTACAGCAAATTGGTGCAACCACTCTGGACAGCAGTATGGAGATTCATTAGAAAACTTGGAATGGAATCACCATTTGATCAACTATCCCATTCCTTAGCATTTCCCCAAAGAACTTAAAATCAAGATACCACAGTGACACAGACACATCAGCATTTATAGCAGCTCAATTCACATTAGCTAAGCTATGGAATCGACTTAGGTGCCCTTCAACAGATGAATGGATAAAGAAAATGTAGTATATATGTACACAATGGAATATTACTCAGTCATAAAGAAGAATGAATTTATGGCATTTGCTGGTTAATGGTGGAACTGGAGAATATCATGCTAAGTGAAATAAGCCAATCCCCCCAAAACCAAATGTCAAATGTTCTCCCTAATATGTGGATGCTGACTCACAATAGGTGGAGGGAAGTGAGGAGGAGACAGCAGATTGGACACAGCAGAGTGAGGGAAGTCAGGGGAGACTGCAATGCAAAAGACAGTAGAATGACTAGAACATAACTTTCTATGTTTATATGTGAATACACAGCCAGTGTAACACTAAATCCTACAGAACCTTCAAAATGGGAAGTTATACTTCATGTATGTATGATATGTCAAACTACATTCTACTGGCATGTACAACTAAAGAGAATAAGTTAAAAATAATATATATATCAATAGTTTTATATACAACAATAAGGAATCTGCTGAAAAAAGAAATCAGAAATACAATATATTCAAAATAGCTTCAAAACACACCTAGGAATAAATTTAACCAAGGAGAAAGATCTCTACAATTATAGAATGCTGAAGAAAGAAGTTGAATATTTTAGAATATGGAAAGACTTAGGATGTTCTTGGATAGACAGAATTAATATAATCAAAAAGGCCACATTGCTTATGCATATTATATATGTGTGTGTGTACATATTTTTTTTCAATAAAATATCAATCATGCTATCAATGACATTCTTCTCAGACTAAATAAAACAATCTTAAAATCCACACAGAAGAATTAAAGACCCAAAATAGTCAAAGCAATTATGAGCAATAACAATGATACTGGAAGCATTATTTTTCAATTCCAGAATGCAAATTATACTACACAGCTACAAGTAAGAAAAATTATGATACTAGCATGAAAACAGACATTTAGAACAATGAAAAAGAATAGAAATCTTACAATAAAAGTCATACAGATATTTATCTGATCCTGGATAAAAACACCAAAAAAAAAAATACATTGAAGAAAAGATAGTCATTTTAGCTAATGATGCAAGGAAAACTTGATATAGATATGTAGAAGAATGAAACTTGGTCCATATCTCTCAACTTATACAAAAATCAAGGCATAGTGCATCAAAGATCTGAGAATTAATCCAGCAACTCTACAATTGCCATACAAAAGCAGGGTACATAGTCCACCAAATATGTGCAGGTATCAACTTCCACAGGAAATAAAACCCAAAATGCATAAATTGGAAAACATCAAATTAAGAAGCTGCTGCAGTGCAAAGAAAACAATTAAAAACATGAAGAGAGATCTTACGGAATGTGAGAAAATATTTGCCAGTTATGGTTATGACAAAGGATAAATATTCACAATACATAAAGAATTCAAAAAACTTAACTCTAGCAAGGTGTGGCGGCACTTGTCTGTAGTTCCATCTGTAAATGAGTTCCTCATAGATCATTATGGTTTTTGTTAAAATTCTAAGATTCTGATATTATTACAAATGGTGTTTCTGATATCACTGAAAATAAATTATTGTAGTGCAATCTAAAAGGGAATACAATGATGAAAGGTAGTTAATGAGGTGATTTGGAAGCAAATTCCATTAAGTGACATTACTAATGTTTTGCCATTTATGTACTTTCATATTATTATGCCAAAAAATAAATATTTATGTCCTTTTTAAAATTACATTTGGGAGATCTTACCTACAAGGTGTCCATTAAATGAAGAGGAAACAATTTGTCAGATACCATTTCTTTGCCTATGGTGAACAACTAAAGAAATCACAGTGTTGCTCATCACCAAAGAAAAGCACCAGAACATTTATTTTGTATTTCAGATTGATTCTTAAAGTATTGTGTTTACTATTGTGAAATATTAACAAAACTGAAAAAGTTATGATTATTGACATTTATGTTCAAAGATTCTTTTATCTGGGAAATTTCAGGATGACTTTCCTAAAGAAAAACAATACTATTAACATGTTTCTGCTAAATAATTCATAAACTATTTTTCCTTTGCAGTTGCATAGGTGTGTTTATATGACTAACTAGTCTTTAGTAAAGTATTTCCATATGCTATTAGTAAGTGCTTTTACATTTTTTTAACACTTAACCAGTGTTCATTCATTTCATAGGGATTTGAGTACTCAGGACAAGATATGTAAATGTTTGTCCACAATGCTTCTCTGAACTGTTTAAGAAGAAATTTTACAACTTTTAAAATATCCAGTGAATCATGAAATAAAATTTCACTTTGTTTCTTTATCCTGTATACATTCCCTCATTAACCTAGATTTTTGTTATGGTGTAATCAATCACAATGCTACTTTACCTCAATACAAAGTATTATTATGGGTTTAAAAGTTTAGAAAATAGAAATTTAATGAATCATTTTTCAATACAATAGTCATTGTATTTCAGATAACAATGTGGTTCAAGTTAGCACAATATAAACTTATAAAAAATGTATTTTAGTATGATTATTTTATTTCAATTAGAAAAGAGACATGACCACATTTACTGATCACTAAGTATCAGTATGAAAATTAAAATCAAAATTAAGAATCAATATTAACTCATCAAGCTGAAAAGTAAAAGTAGTACAGGGAACAAGTAGAGGAATTACCATTAAAGCACATAGCATTAAGGTTTATTTCTGTCACTTATTTTCTGTAAAATTATATAAAAGACCCACTGTAGAAACTTCATTCTTTTATTCAAATGGAGAAAATATCCATTTTATAAAACTATTATGAAGAGTAAATGGAGTATGGAAAGCAGCAAACATATAATAGTTGCTATTTATTGAAAGTGTTATAAAACCAGTCAGATACAGTTTAAGAATAGATAAGTCTACATTTAAGTTAAGAAAAATGATTTCATAAGTTAAAAAAACAACTTGGGACTATCAAAAGTATTAAAAATTAAGAAAATTCAAGACTAATGAAAATACTCAGCTCTACTAAAAAATAATTCACACTTGATAGCACAATTCTTGTTGCTTTGGTCAAAAACCCCAAAGTAACCCTTGACCCTCCTGTTTGTCTTTTATTTAAAAATAATGAATCAGAAACCCTGTAAGTTTCATCCTCAAATATCAAGATCCTTTTCACATTTTCCTATTTCTAACACTTTCATTCTTATCTATTATGTGAATATTGTGAATGAGTTCTCATGGTTATATTTGCTTCCATTCTTGTCTTCTTTTAGGCTTTTTTTCATCATAGCAGTCAGAGGGATCTTTAATCAATATAAACCTCTATCCAAATGTTTAATCTTTGATCTCCCCCAAGATATACTACATAAAGTGTACATCTTTGCCATTACCAATTACCTTCAGTTCCCTTATATTTATTTGAAGTATATGTCAAACCTGATTTATATTACATTACTTATTCATTGCCTATCTTACTATATTTTGAACTCTATGAGAGCAAGAACTTTGTCAGCTCTGTTGACTGCTGTTACCTGTATACCTATAGTAGCTCCTGGGAAGGAGTAGCTTTTTGAACCATTAAAATTTTATTATGAAAACTTTCAAACATATAATAAAATTGAAGGAAATCCAGCATTAAGCACATAGGCACCCCCACATATATGTTATTACTAATGTTTTATCTAAAACTTGATCGGGGGTGTAATTTTATAGACCAAAATGTCTGAACTTAAATATTATAGACAAAAACAGTTATTATGCCCATTTTCAAATAAAGAGGATATAAACTTGGCAGTTTATCCGTGTATATGGCTTTTAAGGTGTTTCCTAATCTTGAACATTCATGGTAAATAACTGGAAAGTTTTAAAAATACTGATGCCTGCATTTCACCATCATAAAAGTTGACATAATTGATCTAAGACACTATTGGACATCAGGAATTAAAAACTTCCCTTTGTGATTCAAATATACAATAAAAGGTTAATAATCTCTGCATGGTCATTTTAAAAACGTCATTTAAAAATTAATTATTGCTGGGCATGGTGGCACATGCTTATGATTCCAGTGGCTTGGGAGGCTGAGGCAGGAGGATTGAGAGTTCAAAGCCAGGCTCAGCAAAGTTGAGGCACTAAGAAACACAGTGAGACCCTGTCTCTGAATAAAATACAAAATAGGGTTGGGAATGTGGCTCAGGGGTCAAGTGCCCCTCAGTTCAAGCCCTCATACCAAACAGAATAAAAGAAAAAATTATTTTCAAATGAATGCTGAATAAACCTGTTAATTAATTAACAATTGTGTGCATTGTATATATTTATGAGCTCCAGTACACTAATTTATATATAGCATACAGTGACCAAGTCAGGATTGATAGCACTTCCATCTCCTTAAATATGTGTTTTATTTAGGGTGATGATTTTATATCCTGCTACTTTGCTGAATTCATTTATTAGTTCTAGAAGTTTTCTACTGGAATTTGCTGTTTCTTCTAAATATAGAATTATGTCATTGGCAATTAGTGATAGATTGAGTTCTTCTGTTCCTATTTGTACCCATTTAATTTATTTCTCCAGTCTAATTGCTCTGGCTAGAGTTTCAATGATGATGTTGAATAAAAGTGGTGAAAGAGGGCATCCTTGTCTTATTCCAGGTTTTAGACCTGCTTTCAATTTTTCTTCATTTAGAATGATGTTTACCAAATGAAGTACATTCCTTTACATTAGTGATGAATCTACTGAAAGAAGAAATTAGGAAAATTACCCCATTCACAATAGCCACAAAAATAATAAAATATTTGGGAATCAATCTAACAAAAGAGGTAAAGACTTCTACAATGAAAACTAGAGAAAACTAAAGAATGAAATTGAACAAGACCTTAGAAAATGGAGAGACCTCCCATGCTCCTGGATAGGCAGAATGAATATTGTCAAAATGGCCATACTACCAAAAGTGTATAGTTTAATACAATTTTTATTAAAAATCCAATGACATTTTTTATAGAACTTGAAATAGCAATTGTGAAATTCATTTGGAAAAACAAAAGACCTAGAATAGCCAAAGCAATCCTTAGCAAGAAGAGCAAAGCAGGAGGCATCACAATACCAGAACCTAAACTATACTACAGAGTCATAGTAACAAAAATGGCATGGCATTGGTACCAAAATAGATATGTAGACAAATTGCAAAGAATAGAAGACACAGAGGCAAAACTACATATATTTAGTTATCTCAAATTAGACAAAGGCAAAAAAGGTATAGCCTATTCAACAAATGATAGTGGGAAATTTGGAAATCTGCGTGTAACAAAATGAAATTAAACCCCTATATCTCACTTCCCAAAACACAACTTAATGTGAATCAAAGACACAGACACTAGACCAGAGATCCTGTGCCTAATAGAAGAAAAAGTAGGTCCAAATCTTCACCATGTCAGCCTAGGATCTGACTTCTTTATCAAGAATACTAAAGTGAAAGAAGTAAAACCAAGAATCAATAAATGGGATGGATTCAAACTAAAAATCTTCTCAGCAAAGGAAACAATCAGTAATGTGAAGAGAGAGCCTATAGAATGGGTGAAAATGTTTACCACACTTAACTCAGAGCACTTATCTCCAGGATATATAAAGAACTCAAAAAAGTTTACATCAAAAAAAAAATAATAATAACCCAATGAATAAATGGGCTAAGGAACTGAACAGACACTTCACAGAATAGGAAATACAATTGATTAACAAATATATGAAAACATGTTCTGCATCTCTAGTAATTATAGGAATGCAAATCAAAACTGCTCTAAGATCTCAGAATGGCAATTATCAAGAATACAAGGAACAATGACTATTGGCAAGGATGTGGGAGAAAATGTACACTCATACATTGCTGGTGGGACTGCAAATTGGTGCAACCATTATGGAAAGGGATTTGGAGATTCCTCAGAAAACTTGGAATGGAACCACGATTTGACCTAGCTATCCCACTCCTTGGTTTATACCCAAAGGTCTTAAAATCAGCATACTAGAGCAATATAGCCACATCAATGTTTATAGCACCTCAACTCACAGTAGTTAAACTATGAAACCAAGTCAGGTATCCTTCAACAGATGAATGGATAAAGAAAATGTGGTACATGTACAAAATGGAATATAACTCAGCCTTAAAGAAAAATGACATTTGAAGGTAAATGGATGGAGCTGGATAATATCATGCTAAGTGAAGTAAACCAAACCCAAGAAACCAAAGGCCAAATGTTTTCTCTGATATACAGATGCTAATTCACAAGAAGTGGGGCGGATGGGGGGATACTAGGGAAGAATAGAGCTACTTTGGATTAGACTGAGGGGAGTGAAGGGAGGGGAGGGGTATGGGGGTGAGAAAGGGTAGTAGAATGATTCTGACATTATTACCTGATGTACATATATGACTACATTACCAGTGTGGTTCTAAATCATGCACAACCAGAAGAATGAGAAATTCTACTCCATTTGTGTATGATGTATCAAAGTGCATTTACTCTCATGTATAACTAATTAGAACAAATGAAAAAACATGTTTTACATTTTTAACTAATGTAATAAATATACATACTTTTTCATAGAACAAGAAAAATCAATCCTAAAAAAAACTATGGAATCACAAACATCCTGAATAACCAATACAATCTTCAGGAAAAAGAACAAAACTGTAGGCATTATACCACCTAACTTCAAAGCTATACAACTTAAGTTTGCAGGGGATTGACATAAAAACAGACATGTATTTTGAAATACTGAAATAGTTTAGAAATAAACTCATTCATTTATATCTCATTAATTCTCAAATGATCCACCAGCAACATAAATTGGAGGAAGGGTACTCTCTTTCATAAATGGCATTCAGTTTAACTGCATATTTATATTCAGAAGACTGAATATCTCACCCCATGAAAAATAACTCCAAATGGATGAAAGACCTAAATGTAAGATCTGAAACTAAAACCCCTAAAATAAAAAAGATGTAATGTACTTCAAGATATCAAGCAATAATTTTTTGAGAACACCCCAAGACCATAAGAAACAAAACCAAAATTAGATAAATTGGATTATATCAAACTGAGACGTTTTTGTACAGCAAAGGAAACAATTAGACAATGGGAAAAACTATTGCAAATGTTTGTCTGACAAAGGACTAATATCCGTACTACATAAGGAACACAAAATAAAAATTACAAAAAGTCAAATTGAAACTAGGCAAATTATATGAATATATGTTCCCTAAAGGAAAAAAGAATAAATTTGTAAAAAATTTCCAACATCATTAGCTATCATAGAGATACAAATGAAAACTATAATAAGATATCTTTTCACCCAACTTAGAGTTTCATCAAAAAGAAAAAAAATGTATGTTGGAGATGATATGGACAAAAGAGTACATTTATACATTATTGGAAAGAAGGTAAATTAGTACATACATTATGGAGAATAGGATAGAAGTTATTCAAAAGACTGAAAATAGATTTATCACAAGATTAAATTATCTCATTTCTGAGCAAATATACAAAACAAAAAATCAGTCTAACAAAATATGCTCATGTTTATTGCTGCACTATTCATAGCTGCTAAGGAATGAATTGATCTCAATGCTCATCAAGGAATATCATTCAACCACGAAGAATAATAAAAGAAGAAGAAATCTTATCATTTGTAGCAAAATAAATGGAACTGGAGGATGTTACATTAAGCCAAATAGTTAAATATTTTAGACACAAAATGACAAATACCATACATTCTTTGTCATACGTAGATGCTAAAAAATATCAGTATAGATGTTGGAGAGTGATTAATAATGGCTAGCAAAGCAGGAGGGAGGGAGACTAGGTAGACATTGAATAACCAGTACAAAAACAGATTTAGATAGAATTAATAACCTTCAGTGTTCTTCAGCACAGTGTGGCTACTGTAGTTCAGAATAACCTAGTTTTCAATTTAACAAATAACTAGAAAAGAGGATCTTGAAGTCTACAATTCAAAGTAATGATAAGGATATTGTAACAAGAGTTAGTCTGATTTGTTTATTATGCATTGTATACAAGTATTGAAATGTCACATTGTACCATGTTTAAGTAACATTATTAAAATCCATTTGCCATACCAAACAATTCACCCATTAAAAGTGTATAATTTAACATTTACAATAAATTCACAGAAGTTTGTGATAATTACCACAATTATAGAGCCTTTTCATTGCCCCCAAAACTCTGTACCCATTTTCAGTCATTGCACTACCCTTTTTATCCAAACTCCTACTCACCAGCCTCTGACAGCCAATTACCAGTTTTTAATTCATAAATGTGTTATCTTATATATTCTAAAATATATAAGATAATTTGTCATCTTTTGTAAGTGATTGCTTGTACATAATATATTTTGAAAACAACCATGTTGGGGCATTTATCAGTACATCATTTATTTTTATGGTCAAATAACATTACATTGGATGAATAAAACATATTTTGTCTATTAATTCATCAGTAAAGATATATTTGAGAAATTTGCACTTTTGGATTATCATACTTTTGGATTATGAACATTCCTTTATAAATTTTCACTTGAGCATGTATTTTTGATTATTTGGGATATATTCCCAGAAGTGGAATCGATGGGTTATATAGTAATATTTTATTTAAATTTATGAGAAAATTTTTTTCCTAAAACATCTGCATTTTTAATTCTGACCAACACTGTATGAGGGTTCCAAGTTCTCCACTTCCTCAATATTTGCCATTATAATTATTTTTATATAAAATCAGCTTAGTGTGAAATGGTATCTCAAAAGTTGGTGTTTTTCATTGAGTAAACATCAAAACTGTTCTTATGTTTTCAATATCTTTGCCTTTTCTAACAACGTCTTACATATTTCTTTCTTGCCTTTGCATATTTGAGTTCCATCTGATCAACTTCTCTATATACCATTTGGAAAGTTGATAAAAGCACTGCTCACATACATTCTTCTAGCTCTAAGTCCTATTAATCATGAAAACTTAAACTCTTTGCATACACTTATTACTACTTTTGTTTATATTAAAGAACAAAATAGGGTGATATTTATGTATGTATGTGGCACAGTAAGAACCATGCCTTCACTTGGGTAAGCACTAGTGAGAACTGGATGTCAAGCTAGCTGATGTGATACAAACTACAATAATGTAAGTATAGTGATCAAATATGGACAAATCATTTATCTGCAGAATTCTTTTTGAGAGATATCCAAAAATGAAAATACCCAGAAGAATGGTTCTACATTGTATATGCTCATTCAACTTTATTTTGAAATTTGAAAATATTTGGCCTTCATTAAGTTATTCCTACTTGATTTTTGACTATGTCAGAAAATCCACATTGCTGCCCTGATACAAAACAATCATAAATTCTTCCTAATTTTGTGAACATATTTTAGCCTCTAACAGTGATGGAAATAAAGGTCATAGATGTTATATTTTAACACCACAAGTTTGGGGTCTCTCCCAGAGAAGTTCATGCATCTCAAAGTCCTGTCCATATATGGGGAGCAGAAAAAAAGGGTCAAATTTCAGAAAGGTGATTTCTCTGATCAGTTCAGAGAGTCAAATTTAGCAGTAACAAAGCCAGGCTTAGATATGGCTCCAAATTATAAACTTCAGTTGGTGTAACTCCATAATAAAGTTCATAAAATTGTCTACCTACTTCTCAATTTTCTATTTCAGGTAGATTTTAAAATTTTAATAATAAATTATTCATCCCTAGAAAAGTTTCCTTATGTGTATGTCTCTGTTTGTACTTCCTTACACATATGTTAAGGAATTTCTACCATGAGATATTGATGATATATTAATATTTCTGAATATATTAATATTAAATAATTTTGTCACTACATAATAGTTTGGTCACTAGTATTTCTTTTGATACAGCAAGATATTTTGAAAAACCTGGAAATTTTATCATGTTTTCCTCAAAAGCCTCAGATCTCATTTTTTGCTTTTATTATTGTATTATAGTTATACATAACAGTTGGGTTAATTTTGACATAATGATGCACACATTGAATTTAATTTGCTCCATTTATGTTCCTGTTGCTTCCTCTGGCTCTCCCTTCCTTTTCTCTTTCTTTACTGGTCTTCCTTCTGTTTATCAATCTATTTTTTATGCACTTTGACACACTGTACACAAACGAAGCACATCTACTCATTTCTATGACTGTACACAGTGCAGTCATACCAGTAGTGTAATCATTATTAATGTATTTTCAAGTGATGCTTTATAGATATACACATAGGTGGAATTCAATATGGTATATTTATACATGCATATAACATAATGTTGTCAAAACTAATCCACATTTTCTCCTGTTTCCCATCCCTCTTTCCACCTCCTCAAATTTCTATTTAGCTAAATTTATATGTATACTTATTTTATCAAAACTCCCATGCTTTTCCTCCTTATTTTGCTCTAGCTTCTGCATATGAGAGACAATATTCAATCCCTGGTTTTCTGAGTCTGACTTATTTTGTTTACCAAGATATTCCATATATTTACTGGCAAATGCCTTAAATTCAATCCTCTTCAAGACTGAGAAAAACTGTATTGTGAATATATACCACATTTTCTTAATCCATTCATTGTGTTGGTTCCATAATTTAACTTTTGTCAGTTACACTGCTATAAACATCAATGTGGCTATATCACTAGAGTTTGCTCATTTTAGATCTTTTGAATATATGCTGAGGAGTGTTATAACTGGGTCAAATGGTGGATCCACTCCTAGCTCTTGAGAAATTTCCACACTGATTTCTACAGTGGTTGTGCTAATTTAGAGTCCCGAAAACAATGCACAAGTGCATATTTTTCCCCACAACCTTAGCACCATTAATTGTGATTTGTAGTTTTGGTGAATGATATTCAAACAAGAGTGAGATAAAATCTCAGTGCAGTATCAATTAGCATTTCCCTGATTACTAGATGGAGTTTGATAATTTCTCATGTATTTCTTGGCCATTTGTATTTCTTTTTTTTAAATTTGTTTTTATTAGATGCACATGACATTAGAGTGTATTTTGACACACATACACATGGAGTAGAATTTTTTGTAATTAGTATCCCATTCTTGTGGTTGAACATGATATGGAGTTCCACTGGTCATGCATTCATATATGAACATAGGAAAGTTATATCCTATGTATTGTACTGTCTTTCCTATTCCCATTTCTGCTCCTTACCCTTAATTTCTCTTTGTCTAATCCTATGAACTTCTATTCTACTCTCCCCTCCTGTTATTATTTGCTGGCATCAACATATCAGAGAGAATATTTGGGCTTTGTTTTGGGGGAATTGGCTTACTTCACTTAGCAGAATAGTCTCTAGATCCATCAATTTACTGGAAAAGGCCATAATTGCATTCATCTTTATGGCTAAGTAATATTCCATTGTGTATATGCACCACATTTCTTTATCCACTTATTTGTTGAAGGGCACCTGCGTTGTATCCACAGCTTTGCTATTGTGAATTGAGCTGCTGTAAATGATGTGGCTGCGTCATTGCACTATGCTAATTTTAAGTCCTTGGGGTATATACTGAGGAGTGGTATAACTGGGTCAAATCATGGTTCCATTCCAAGTTTTCTGAAGGATTTCTATACAGCTTTCCAGAGAGGTTGCAACAATTTTCACCAACAATGTATGAGTGTACCTTTTTCTCCACATCCTGGACAATATTTATTGTTACCTATATTCTCTGTGTATGTGTGTGTGTGTGTCTGTGTGTGTACCTGGGATTGAATTAAGGGGCACTTGACCACTAGGCTACATCCCTAGCCCTATTTTTTGTACTTTTATTTAGAGACAGGTTCTCACTGAGTTGCTTAGCACCTCGTTTTGCTGATGCTGGCTTTGAAATTGCAATTCTCCTGCCTCAGCCTCCCCAGCTATAGGGATTGCAGCCATGCAACACTGTGCCCAGCTGTTAACTGTATTATTAATAATTGACATTCTGAAAAAAATAATAATTGACATTCTGACTGGCATGAGATGGAATCTCTGAGTAATTTTGAATTGCATTTCTTTAATTGCTAGAAATATTGAACATGTTTTTTGTTTGCTGTTTATCCTGGAGATAAATGTTGTCTGTATCTGACATGCAGGTGGTAAAGAATTTCTCTCATTTGGTAGGCTCTCTTCACATTATTGATTAATTTCTTTGCTGTGAAGAAGTTTTCTACTTTGATGACATCCCATTTATTGATATTTTTAGGGGGCAGCTACTAGGGATTGAACTCAGGGGCACTGGCCCACAGAGCCATATTCTCAGTCCTTTTTTGTATTTTATTTAGGGACAGGGTTTCACTGAGTTGCTTAGCACCTCAATTTTAATGAGGCTGTCTATGAACTAGGGATCCTCCTACCTCAGATTCCTGAGATGCTGGAATATATTTTTTTATTCTAGATTTTATTTCTTGCATTTTAGGAGTCTTATGGAGGAAGTCAGTTCCTAAGACAATGTGACAGAGCATTGGTTCTAGGTTTTTTTCTAGGAGGCGCAGGGTGTCAAATCTAATTCCTAGGTCCTTTATCCAATTCGTATTGAGTTTTCTGCAGGGTGAGAGATAGTGGTTCAATTTTATTCTACTGCATAGGGATTTCCAGTTTTATCTACACCATTTGTTGAAAAGGCTATCTTTTTATTATTATTTATTTAATTAATTATTTTTAATTTTTACAGACTGTATTTTGATTCATTGTACACAAATGGGGTATACCTTTTCATTTCTATAGTTGTACACAATGTAGATTCACATGATTTGTGTAATCATACATGTATGTAGGGTAATAATGTCTGTCCCAGTCTACTACCTTTCCTTGCTTCCATCCCCATTTCCCATAATCCAAAGTTCCTCCATTCTTCTCTTACCCTGCTGCCACACCCCAGTTATGTTTCATCATCCACTTATTAAAGAAAACATTTTGCCTTTGGTGTTTTGGGATTGGTTTATTTCACTTAGCATAATATTGTCCAATTCCATCCATTTATCTGCAAATGCCATAATTTTATTCTTCTTTATAACTGAATAGAATTCCATTGTGTATATATACCACAGATTCTTTATCCATTTATCAGTTGAAGGGCATCTCAGTTGGTTCCACAATCTAGCTATTGTGAACTGAGCAACTATAGATATTGATGTGGCTGCATCACTGTAGTATTCTGATTTTAACTCCTTCGGGTATAAACCAAGGAGTGGGATAACTTGGTCAAATGGTGGGTACATTCCAAGTTTTCTGAGACATCTCCATACTGCTTTCCAGAGTGGCTGCACCAATTTGCAACTCCACCAGCAATGTATGAGTGTGCTTTTTTTTCCACATCCATGCCAACAATTTATTATTGCTTGGGTACTTTATAATAACCATCTAATTGGAGTTAGATGAAATCTTAGGGTGTTTTTAATTTGAATTTCTCTAATTAATAGAGATGATGAACACTTTTTCATATATTTGTTGAACCCCTGTATAAGTTCCTCTACAAAGTGTCTGTCCAGTTCCTTAGCCCAATGATTGATTGGGTTCTTTGTATTTTTGGTGTAAAATTTTTAAGTTCTTTATAAATTTTGGAGATTAGTGCTCTGTCTGAAGTGTGTGTGTGGAAAAGATTTTCTCCCACTCTGTAAGCCCTCTTTTCACATTATTTATTGTTTCCTTCACTAAGAAAAACCTTCTTAGTTTAAATCCATCCCATTTATTGATTCTTGCTTTTATTTCTTGTGCTTTGGGAGTCTTCTTAAGGAAATCTGGCCTAAGACAACATGATGAAGATTCAGGCCTAGTTTTTCTTCTACTTGGTGCAGAGTCTCTGGTCTGTTTACTAGGCCCTTGATCTACTTTAACTTGAGTATTGTGCAGGTTGAAAAATAGGAGTTTAATTTCATTTTACTGCACATGGATTTCTGGTTTTCCCAGCCCCATTTGTTTAAGTGGCTATCTTTTCTCCATCATATGTTTTTGGCACCTTTGTCTAGTATTAAATAACTGTATTTATGTGGGTTTGTCTCTGTGACTTCTATTCTGTACCATTGGTCTACCTGTCTGTTTTGGTGCCAATACCATGTCATTTTTGTTACTATGGCTCTAGTATAATTTATGGTCTGTAAGTGTGATGCCTCCTGCTTCACTCTTCCTGTTTAGGATGACTGACTATTTTTGGTCTCTTATTCTTCCAGATGAATATCATTATTGCTTTCTCTATTTCCATGAGGAACATCATGCAGATTTTAACCGGAATTGCTTTGAATCTGTATAGCACCTTTGGTAGAATGGCCATTTTGACAATATTAATTCTGCCTATCCAAGAACAAGGGTAATCTTTCCATCTTCTAGTGTTTTTGTTAATTTCCTTTGTGTTCTGTAGATTTCATTGTAGAGGTCTTTCTCCACTTTTGTTAAATTGATTCCCAAGTACTTTATTTTATCTGAGGCTATTGTAAATGGAGTGGTTTTCCTAATTTCTCTTTCAGAGGATTCATCACTTATGAACAGAAGTGCATTAGATTTAGACATGTTGATTTTATATCCTGCTACTTTGCTGAATTCATTTATTAGTTCTAGAACTTTTCTAGTGGAGTTTTTTGGATCCTCTAAATATATAATCATATCATCAGCAAATAGGGATAGTTTGAGTTCTTCTTTTCCTATTCATATCCCTTTAATTTCTTTGGTCTGTCTGCTCTGGTTAGTGTTTCAAGGATGATGTTGAATAGAAGTGGGGAAAGAGTGCATCCTTTCTTGTTCCAGTTTTTAGAGGGAATGTTTTCAGTTTTTCTCCATTTAGAATGATGTTGGCCATGGGCTTAGCATAGATAACCTTTACAATATTGAGGTGTGGTCCTACTACCCCTATTTTTTCTAGTGTTTTAAGCAGGAAGGGTGCCATATTTTATCAAACTCTTTTTCTGCATCTACTGAAATAATCATATGATTCTTAACTGTAAGTGTATTGATGTGATGAATTACACTTATTGATTTCCAGATGTTGAACCAAACTTGCATCCCTGGGATAAATGCCACTTGATCATGGTGCACTATCTTTTAAATATATTTTAGTATGTAATTTGCCAGTGTTTTGTTAAGACTTTTTGCATCTACGTTCATCAGGGATATTGGTCTGAAGTTTTCTTTCCTTGGTGCATGTTTGTCTGGTTTTGGTATCAGGGTGATACTAGCTTCATAGAATGAGTTTAGAAGGGTTCCCTCCTTTTCTATTTCATGGAATACTTTAAGGACTATTGATAATAGTTTTTCTTTGAATGTGTTGTAGAACTTAGCTGAGAATTCATTTGGTCCCTGGCTTTTCTTTGTTGGTAGACTTTTGATGACTTCTGCTATTTCATTGCATGGATTTGATTTGTTTAAATTGTGTATATCCTTGTGATTCAGCTTGGGAAGATTATATGTCTCCAAAAATTTGTCAATGTCTTTGAGATTTTCTATTTTGTTGGAGTATAGATTTTCAGAATAATTTCTAATTATGTTATGTATTTCAACAGTGTCTGTCATGCTATTTCTTTTTTCATCATGAATTCTAGTAATTTGAGTTTTCTCTCTCCTCTTTATTAGTGTGACTAATGGTTTATCAACTTGAGCTCTGATTTTAATTATTTCCTGTCTTCTACTATTTTTGGTGTTGATCTGTTTTTCTTTTTCTAGAGCTTTGAGATGTAATGTTGTCATTTATTTGTTAAATTTTTATTCTTTTATTGAATGTGCTCCATGCAATGAATTTTCTTCTTAGTACTTTCTTAGTACTGCTTCCATAGTGTCCCAGAGATTTTGATGTTTTTTCATTGTTTTCATTTACCTGGAATTTTTTTTTATCTCCTCCCTGATGTCTTCTGTTATCAATGTCTCATTCAATAGCATAATATTTAGTCTCCAGGTGTTGGAGAAGTTTATGTTTTTTATTTTATCATTGATTTCTAATTTCATTCCATTATGATCTGATAAAATACAAGAAGCATCTCTACTTTTTTGTAGTTACTAAGGGTTTCTTTGTGACATAACATATGGTCTGTTTTAGAGAAGGATCCATGTGCTGCTGAGAAGAATATGTAATTTCTTGTTGATAGATGGATATTCTATTTATGTCTGTTAGTTCTAATTTATTGATTATGTTATTGAAATCCATGGTTTCATTGTTTAGTTTCTGTTTGGAAGATCTATCCAGTGGTGAGAGAGGTATGTTAAAGTCATCCATTATTATTGTGTTGTGGTGTACTTGATCCTGGCATTGAGAAGGACTTGTTTGACATACATGTATGTGCCATTGTTTGGGGCATAAATATTTATGACCAATATGTCTTTCTGATTTATGGTTCCCTTAAGCAGTATGAAGTGTCCTTCTTTATCCCTTCTGACTAACTTTGGCTTGAAGTCCACTTTATCAGATATAAGAATGGAAACCCCCTCTTTTATACTGAGTCCATTCTTTCCCCTTTAGTCTACAGATGTCCTTTTCAATGAGTTGAGTCTCTTGAAGGCAGCATATTGTTGGGTCTTTCTTTTTAATCCAAACTGCCAGTCTATGTCTTTTGATTGATGAATTTAGGCCATTAACATTCAGGGTTACTATTGAAATGTGATTTGTATTCCTGGTCATTTTGGCTTATTTTTGTTTTTTAACTTGGCTTGATTTCTCATTTGTTTGGCTTTACCTTTAGGGCAGTTCCTCCCTTTGCTTACTTACATTGTTGTTTTTCATTTCTTCCTTATGGAATATTTTGCTAAGAATGTTCTCTAGCGCAGGCTTTCTATTTGTACATTCTTTACTTTTTATTTTTCATGGAAGGATTTTATTTCATCATCAAATCTGAAGGTTATTTTTACTGTTTATAAGATATTTGGTTGGCATCCGTGTTCTTTCAGAGTGTGAAATATGTTGTTCCAGCGCCTTCTAGCTTTTAGGGTCTGGGATGAGAAATCTGCTGATCCATGTATTTGTTTTCTACTACATATAATCTGATGTTTTTCTCTCATAGCCTTTGAAAAAGAAAATAGAACACTTAAACAAAAAGAAAATAGAGTGAGATAAATAATGAAATAAAAATTTAAAAATTCAAAACGGAGAAAAAAGATCTACATTATTACAGTCATATACTAATGAAATCTTCCAGTCTTCAGTAGCCAGATGCATGAGAAGTACCTTACAATGAGCTTCCAGTCTCCAGCAGGTGTTGGGACTAATGACACTTCAACTAACTCAGGCTGACTCCTTACTCCCTGGCAAGTGAGCAAGATCAAGGCCTCAAAGGCGGTTTCAATAGTTAATGACGATAAACCAGACCACCGTCCGGGATTGGTTAACAACAGTTCCGGGAACGTGATCAGCTTGTGCTTCCCATATAGTCCAATGGGCCTCTTGCCTGCATGAACTACCCTGCCTTGCTGACCTTTAAACTGATTGGTTCCCACCTAGCCCCCACCCTACATAAAATCTGTGTGACTTCCTCAATAAACGAGTTCCTGATGTGACGGGTCTCCCTGACGTGTCTGATTGTCCTCCACCGGGAGGGCTGGGAGCGGGCGGTCAGTCGGCCTTACCTATTCCAGTCTGACCTTGTTGGGGAGTGTCCCCTTCCCTTGTCACTGGTCGAGAAGAGCAAGGGGGCTTAAGACCCCGACAAGCAGGCATCTCAGGATGAAAGTTGCTCCACCTAAAGATGGCAGCTTCTGCTTCTGGGATAATCCAAGATGACTGAACTGGCTTCCAAACCTGTTGTCACATGGGGAGCCACAGCACAGGCTCCATGTCCAGGTGGGGCACTGAAGAGGCTTTCTTTCATCTTAGAAATTATCATGGTATGAGATAATTGTATATATGTTGGTTTGTCTCTGTGTCTTCTATTCTGTTCCATTGGCTTTCATGTCTGTTTTTGTGCCAAAAATATTTTGTTTTTATTACTATAGCTCTGCAGTATATTTTAAATTTTGGTATTGTGATGTCTCCTGATTCACTTTCCTTGCTATGGATTTCTTTGACAATTCTGGGCTTCTTATTTTTCCAAATGAATTTAATGACTCCTTTTTCTAATTAATATGAAGAAAGTCATTAGTAGCTTAATTGGGATTGCATTAAATCTGTATAGCACTTTTGGTAGTATGGACATTTTGAAAACATTAATTTCCCGTATCCAAGAACATGGAAGAGCTTTCTGTCTTCTAAGGTCTTCCTCAATTTCATTTTGTGTCCTGTAGTTTTCATTGTAGAAGTTTTCACCTCTTTTGTTAGATTTATCCCTAATATTTTGTTTTTTTGAGGCTACTATGAATGGGATAGTTTTCATAATTTCTCTTTCAGCTGATTCATCATTGTTTTGTAAGAAGGCATATGATTTATGGTGCTAATTTTATATCCCACTACTTTGATGAATATAGTTATGATTTCTATAGGCTTTCTGGTGGAGTTTTTTGGGTCTTCTTAGTATAGGATCATGTCATTGTCAAATAGTGATAGTTTGAACTCTTTTCCTATTCATATCCCATAAATTTCTTTCTTTTTTTTCTAATTGCACTGGTTAGGGTTTTAAGAACTTTGTTGAATAGAAGTGGTAAAAGAGGGCTTCCCTACTTTGTTCCAGTTCTTGGAATACTTTTATCTTTTCTCCATTTAGAATGTTGGTGTCCTTGGGTTTAGCATATATAACTTTTACAATGTTGAGATATATTCCTAATATCCCCAGTTTTACTAATGTTTTGAGAATAAATGGATGCTCAATTTTGTCCAATGCTCTTTATAAATGTACTGAGATAATCATGTGATTCTTGTCTTTAAGTGTATGACTAAATGTATTGATTTCTGTGTGTTAAACCATCATTGCATCCCAGGAATGAACCCACTTAATCATGGTGCAACATCTTTCTAATGTGTTTTTCTGTGTGAATTGCCATTATTTTACTAAAAATTATTACATCTATGTTCATCAATCATATTAGTCTGAAATTCTTTCCTTCAACAGTCTTTGGTTTGGGTATCAAGTAGATTCTAGCTTCATAAAATGAGCTTGGAAAAATTTCCTTATGTTCTTGCAATAGTTTGAGAAGGATTGGTGTACATTCTTCTTTGAAGTTCTGGTAGAACTCCACTGAAATTTGGTCTGGTCCTGGGCTTTACTATGTTAGTAAACTTTTTTTTTTTTTTAATATGGTTTTTTTTTATTTTTTATTTTTAATTGTATACAAATGGGATACATGTTGTTTCTCTATTTGTACATAGAGTCAAGGCATACCATTTGTTTAATCATACGTTTACATAGGGCAATGATGTTTATTTTTTTTTCCCTTCCACCCCACCTCTCCCACCCCTCTTTTCCCTCTATACAGTCCTTCTTTCCTTCATTCTTACCGCTCTCCTTATCCCTAACCCTAAACCTAACACTAAACCTAATGCTAACCCCTCCCACCCCCCATTATATGTCCTCATCCGCTTATCAGCGAGATCATTCGTCCTTTAGTTTTTTGAGATTGGCTTATCTCACTTAGCATGATATTCTCCAATTTCGTCCATTTGCCTACAAATGCCATAATTTTATCATTCTTCATTGTGGAGTAATATTCCATTGTATAAATATGCCACAGTTTCTTTATCCATTCATCAACTGAAGGGCATCTAGGTTGGTTCCACAATCTGGCTATTGTGAATTGAGCAGCAATGAACATTGATGTGGCTGTATCTCTGTAGTATGCTGATTTTAAGTCCTTTGGGTATAGGCCAAGGAGTGGGATAGCTGGGTCATATGGTGTTTCCATTCCAAGCTTTCTGAGGAATCTCCACACTGCTTTCCAGAGTGGCTGCACTAATTTGCAACCCCACCAGCAATGTATGAGTGTTCCTTTTTCACCACATCCTCGCCAACACCTATTGTTGCTTGTATTCTTGATAATCGCCATTCTAATTGGGGTGAGATGAAATCTTAGGGTAGTTTTGATTTGCATTTCCCTTATTACTAGGGATGTTGAACATTTCTTCATATATCTGTTGATTACTTGGACATCTTCTTCTGTGAAGTGTCTGCTCATTTCCTTAGACCATTTGTTGATTGGATTATTTGTATTCTTCGTGTAGAGTTTTTGAGTTCTTTATAGATTCTGGAAATTAGCGCTCTATCTGAGGTATGGTTGGCAAAGATATTCTCCCACTCCGTAGGCTCTCTCTTCACATTTCTGATAGTTTCCTTTGCTGAGAGAAAGCTTTTTAGTTTGAATCTATCCCAGTTGTTGATTCTTGCTTTTATTTCTTGTGCTATGGGAGTCCTGTTAAGGAAGTCTGATCCAAAGCCAACAAGTTGAAGATTTGGACCTACTTTTTCTTCTATTAAGATGCAGGGTCTCTGGTCTGATTCCGAGGTCCTTGATCCATTTTGAGTTGAGTTTTGTGTAGGGTGAGCGATAGGGGTTTAATTTCATTCTATTGCATATGGTTTTCCAGTTTTCCGAGCACCATTTATTGAAGAGGCTATCTTTCCTCCATTGCATATTTTTGGAACCTTTGTCTAGTATGAGAAAATTGTATTTATTTGGGTTTGTGTCCATGTCCTCTATTCTGTACCATTGATCTACCTGTCTATTTTGGTACCAATACCATGCCGTTTTTGTTACTATTGCTTTGTAGTAGAGTTGAAGATCTGGTATTGCAATACCCCCTGCTTCACTCTTGCTACTGAGGATTGCTTTAGCTATTCTAGGTTTTTTATTCTTCCAGATGAATTTCATAATTGCTTGCTCTATTTCTGCAAGGTACATCATTGGGATTTTAATTGGAATTGCATTGAATCTGTATAGCACTTTAGGTAGTATAGCCATTTTGACAATATTAATTCTGCCTATCCAGGAACATGGGAGATCTTTCCATCTTCTAATGCTTTCTTTAATTTCTTTCTTTAGTGTTCTGTAGTTCTCATTGTAGAGGTCTTTCACCTCTTTTGTGAGATTGATTCCCAAGTATTTTATTTTTTTCGATGCTATTGTGAATGGGGTAGTTTTCCTAATTTCTCTTTCTGAAGATTCATCACTTATGTATAAAAATGCATTGGATTTATGAGCATTGATCTTGTAACCTGCTACTTTACTGAATTCACTTATGAGTTCTAAAAGTTTTCTGGTGGAATTTCCAGGTTCCTCTAAATATATAATCATGTCATCAGCGAACAGGGATAGTTTGAGTTCTTCTTTTCCTATTCATATCCCTTTAATTTCTTTGGTTTGTCTGATTGCTCTGACTAGAGTCTCAAGGACGATGTTGAATAGAAGCGGTGAAAGACGGCACCCTGCCTTGTTCCAGTTTTTATGGGGAACGCTTTCAGTTTTTCACCATTTAGAATGATATTAACCATGGGCTTAGCGTAGATTGCCTTTATAATGTTAAGGAATGTTCCTACTACCCCAATTTTTTCTAGTGTTTTGAGCATGAAGGGATGCTGTATTTTATCGAATGCTTTTTCTGCATCTATTGAAATAATCATGTGATTCTTAACTTTAAGTCTGTTGATATGGTGAATGACATTTATTGATTTCCGAATGTTGAACCAACCTTGCATCCCTGGGATAAAACCCACTTGATCGTGGTGCACTATCTTTTTAATATATATTTGTATGCAATTTGCTAAAATTTTGTTGAGAATTTTTGCATCGATGTTCATTAAGGATATTGGTCTGAAATTTTCTTTCCTCGATGTGTCTCTGTCTGGTTTAGGTATCAGGGTGATATTGGCTTCATAGAACGAGTTTGGGAGGGTTCCCTCCTCTTCTATTTCATGGAATAGTTTGAGGAGTATTGGAATGAGCTCTTCTTTAAAGGTTTTGTAGAACTCAGCTGAGAACCCATCTGGTCCTGGACTTTTCTTTGTTGGTAGGCTTTTGATGACCTCTTCTATTTCATTGCTTGAAATTGGTTTATTTAAGTTGTGTATGTCCTCCTCGTTCAGTTTAGGTAATTCATATGTCTCTATAAATTTGTTGATGTCTTCGAGGTTTTCTGTTTTGTTGGAGTATAGATTTTCGAAATAGCTTCTAATTATGTTTTGTATTTCACTCGTGTCTGTTGTGATGTTTCCTTGTTCATTCCGAATTTTAGTAATTTGAGTTTTCTCCCTCTTCCTCTTTGTTAGTGTGGCTAAGGGTTTATCAATTTTATTTATTTTTTCAAAGAACCAACTATTTATTTTCTTAATTTTTCCAATTGTTACTTTTGTTTCGATTTCGTTGATTTCGGCTCTGATTTTAACTATTTCCTGTCTTCTACTACTTTTGGTATTGGTCTGCTCTTCTTTTTCTAGCACTTTGAGCTGTAGTGTTAAGTCGTTTATTTGTTGATTTCTACTTCTTTTTTGGAATGCACCCCATGAAATAAATCTTCCTCTAAGTTCTGCTTTCATAGTGTCCCAGAGATTTTGTTATGATGAGTCTTTGTTCTCGTTTACTTCTAAGAATTTTTTATTTCCCTCCTGATGTCTTCTGTTATCCATTCATCATATAATAGTGTAGTATTTAGTCTCCAGGTATTGGAGAAGTTTCTGTTTTTTATTCTGTCATTTATTTCTAATTTCAATCCATTATGATCTGATAGAGTACAAGGTAGTATCTCTATCTTCTTGTATTTGCTAACAGTAGCTTTGTGGCATAAAATATGGTCTATTTTAGAGAAGGATCCATGTGCTGCTGAGAAGAAAGTGTATTCGTTCTTTGTTGGATGGTATATTCTATATATGTCCGTTAAGTCTAAATTGTTGATTGTGTTGTTGAGATCTATAGTTTCCTTATTCAATTTTTGTTTGGACGATCTATCCAGTGGTGAGAGAGGTGTGTTAAAATCGCCTAGTATTATTGTGTTGTGGTCTATTTGATTTCTGGAATTGAGAAGGATTTGTTTGACGTACGTGGATGAGCCAATGTTCGGGGCATAGATATTTATGATTGTTATGTCTTCCTGATTTATGCTTCCCTTAAGCAGCATGTAATGTCCTTCTTTATCTCTTCTGACTAGTTTTGGTTTGAAGTCCACATTATCTGAAATGAGGATGGATACTCCAGCTTTTTTGCTGTGTCCGTGTGCATGGTATGTTTTTCCCCATCCTTTCACCTTTAGTCTATGGGTGTCTCTTTCTATGAGATGAGTCTCTTGCAGGCAGCATATTGTTGGATTTTTCTTTTTAATCCAATCTGCCAGTCTGTGTCTTTTGATTGATGAATTCAGGCCATTGACATTCAGGGTTATTATTGTGATATGATTTGTATTCCCAGTCAATTGACTCATATTTGTTTTTGACATGATTTGGTTTCTCCTTTATTTGGCTATTCCTTTAGGCTAGCGCCTCCTGTTGCTGATTTGCATCGTTGTTTTTCATCTCTTCCTCATGGAATATTTTGCTGAGAATGTTCTGTAATGCTGGCTTTCTTTTTGTAAATTCCTTTATCTTTTGTTTATCATGGAAGGATCTTATTTCATCGTCAAATTTGAAGGTAAGTTTTGCTGGGTATAAGATTCTTGGTTGGCATCTGTTTTCTTTCAGGGCTTGGTATATGTTGTTCCAGGCCCTTCTAGCTTTTAGGGTCTGGATTGAAAAATCTGCTGATATTCTTATTGGTTTCCCTCTGAATATAATTTGATTCTTTTCTCTCGCGGCCTTTAAAATTCTGTCTTTATTTTGTATGTTAGTTATTTTCATAATAATGTGCCTTGGTGTGGGTCTGTTGCAATTTTGTATGTTTGGAGTTCTATAAGCCTCTTGTACTTGGTTCTCCACTTCATTCTTCAGACTTGGGAAATTTTCTGTTATTATTTCATTGAATAGATTGTTCATTCCTTTGGTTTGTTTCTCTAAGCCTTCCTCAATCCCAATAATTCTTAAATTTGGCCTTTTCATGATATCCCATAATTCTTGTAGATTCTGTTCATGATTTCTTACCATCTTTTCTGTTTGGCCAACTTTGCTTTCAAGATTAAATACTTTGTCTTCAATGTCTGAGGTTCTGTCTTCCAGGTGTTCTATCCTATTGGTTATGCTTTCTATGGAGTTTTTAACTTGGTTTATTGTTTCCTTCATTTCAAGGATTTCAGTTTGTTTTTTTTTTCAGTATCTCTAACTCTTTATTGAAATGATCTCTTGCTTCCCGTATTTGCTCTTTTAACTGTTGATTGGTGCGATCATTTAATGCCTGTATTTGCTCTTTCATCTCCTCCTTCAATGCCTGCATTTACTCTTTCATCTCCTCATTAGCTTCCCTGATCATTTTAATTACGTACATTCTGAACTCCCTTTCTGACATTTCTTCTGCTGTGCTGTCATTGGGTTTTATTGATCTAGTATCTAGGTTTGTTTGGGACATTTTCTTCCCTTGTTTTCTCATATTGGTCAGCTGTCAGTGGGACCCTGAGATATTGCAGTTTTCCGCTATTGGCTTATAGCGTCCCGGTAGATTTCCAGTGTATCACCTCCCAGCCTTCAGTAGCCTGATGTCTTGGAGGAATCTGATAAAGCAGTGCATCTGAAGAAAACTGCCCCTAGCCCCCTACTGGTTCCACGGTTTGAAACTGGTTCTGTGCGGAAATGCTCTCACTGTGGGCCTGCACCGTGCAGCTGGCCGTGTGGGAGGAGCCCACTGCCGGAGTGTGGAAGGCTACCTTGGGAAGACTCTAGCTGCCCTGCCAGGCTCTGATAAGCCACCTCTATCTGGGCCTGCCACCCGGGCCGAGCTTTACCCAGTGGGCAGACTCGCCTGTGTCTCTATTTCAGTCCGAGTCTCTCAATGCCTTTCCTTCTTAACTCCTGGGTTCTGGAGCGACTGGGGGTGCAGTCTCCCTCTAGGCCGCCCTCTTGGATCGCCCCGTGAAGAGAGCCTGCAGCCGCAGTGGGCAGAGCCGCCTGAAGAGATCTCTGGCTGCCCTGCCCTGCTCCCAGAGGCTGCTTGCAGATCGAAGCTCTCCGTTGGTTCGGGGACTTGTGGCTGATTCTATGTAGAAAACCTCTCACTGGGCGGTCCGGTCTGAGAAGCTAGCCTTGGAAGGCACCTCCCACCGCAGGGTTCCAGGCTACTTGGGGAGGTCTCTGGCTGTCCTATCCTGGTCCCTGAAGCTGCTTGTGTGCCGGAGTACTTTGCGCTGCACTGGCTCCGGGACTCGGAGCTTGTTCTGGTCAAAAAGGCTCTCACTAGCGGGCCAGTTCCGTTCCGAGAACCTGGAGAAGCTGGCTGTGTGGGCGGGGCCCACTGCCGGAGTGCGCAGGGCTGCCTGTGGATGACTCTAGCTGCCCTGCCCAGCTCCGATAAGCCACCTCTATCTGGGCCTGCCACCCGGGCCGAGCTTTACCCAGTGGGCAGACTCACCTGTGGCTCTATTTCAGTCCAAGTCTCTCAATGCCTCCCCTTCTTAACTCCTGGGTTCTGGAGCGACTGGGGGTGCAGTCTCCCTCTAGGCCGCCATATTGGATCACCCCCACAAAATATTTAAATACAGTAAATACACTTAAACCACTAGAAAAATATATCTATGAGCTCATCCTATTAATAAATAAACAAATGAATGGAATGTCCATGCATAACTTCTAAGTGTGTTAGAATTAGAAAATTATTTAGTAATTAGCACAGTAAAGATTCATTAACATTATAATAACTAATAATTATTAGAGGAAATTATGAAGAGGAGAAGGATATTCCCATGATCTTAAAGATTCCCTGTAGATAGCACATTAGTTACAAGGGAAAAACAATAACTACAGAATGGAATCAGACTGTACGTAACTAAATGAAAAAAATTAGAATAGAAATTTTACTGCACACAACTACAATTGACATCATTAAGTGTGAGGTAGATGAACTTCATGTGATTTCACATGTTATGCCCTTAGAACAGACATGACAGCATTTCTACAAAATTCTGACTGGAAATACAAAACCTTAGTAAAATCATGAAAAAAATAAGCTCCAAATGAATGATATTTTATTTTTCTAAAGGTACATTGTTATATATTTCAAAAACATAAATATAATAAATACAAAGAAAGGATATGGAAATATCCCAGATTAATGGTAATCCAAGAGATAAAATAATTCTATGTGTGGATTTTATACTACAGAAATAAAATGCTGTAAAATATATTGGGCCAACTGAAAAAATTGGCAGAGATGGTATGTGTAATAAAAAATATGTTTAAAATGGAAAAAAAAGAGGGAAGATGGTAGAGCGGATGTAGGAAGCAACATTTGACTCCTTCACAGATCAGAAAAGAAGCAGTGAAACAACTGATCAGAGATGTGTAACAGAGTAAAAACATTAAAACTCAATTGTGGACAGTTTTAGATGTGGAAGCACTTGGAATTTGTTTAAAGGAGCAGAAAAGAAATAATTTCTAGACCTCAAACATGATCATGTTGGGGTCAAGGGGAGGGGCAAAAAGAGAGAGAGAGAGAGAGACAGAGAGACAAAGAAACAGAAAGAGCCCATAAATTTACTTCTATAACAACAACAACAGTTGGAAACAAAAGCAAACCAAGTTAAAACAGAACAGGAGCAGCAAAGACAATGAAGAAGATGCGAATATTGAGCTGAAAACTGTGTTGACGATGGCAACCATTTTGTAGGGTCCAATGCTACCCAGTGTCCCTAGAAGAAGTTAAATCAATACAGCATCTCTCTTCCTAGAAACAGTAACAAATATAACCAAATTAAATGCCTCAGAGATGGGTTGTCTAAGTAACTATCTAGAAGAACCTTGTAGAGGGATTGTTGCCAGCAGACAAACACTAAACCCCCCTCTTTCTCCCCATGAATAAGGGGAAAGGGGTGGAACTGGACTAACTGTACATCACTCTGAGGAACTGGTAACTTCAACACAGTACTTCCCAGAGCCACTGCAGGAATTCAGGCAAACATGTGCCAACTAACACTACCTTCATCACAGTGAGAGGTAAAATCCCATTGGTCTGCATCAGCCAGAGTGGAGGCTTCTGTGACACAGAGTGCCCATAGAAATCCAGTACCCACTGGCCCCAGGGTTGCACAAAACCACTAAGAACTTAGCATTACTACAAAGAAGTTCAAGTAGAGTGGAATGGTTATTCAGTGTTTCATAACTACCAGCCATAGGAGCTCAGATGAAGGCTGGCAAAATGGAAATCTATTCCAATCATAGAATTGGTTCTCCACTGAACTACATCAGCTACAGTTCAAGTCTCTGTTCCACAAACCACCAACATAGAGCCTGAATTTGCAGGCCCCACACTTGCAGACATCCAGAAATTTCTATGTCACTACAAGCTGCTGTAGAGAAAGCAGGTGCTAAGCATCCTACAGAAGTTACTGACAGCCCTGAATCAGGTGTTCTGTGTTTCCACACCCAACAGAAAGAGGCAAAAGGCACATTATAGTTCCCTAAAAGCATGTACACTCAGGGCCCTGGACTGATGATCAAGAACTGGTTGGCAAGAAAACCATAGTAACCAGGGAAGTAGCTCCTGTGTTCAGCTATTCTAGGAAGGTCCACAGTTATGAGTCTCAGTCTTGCCAGTTAACTCAATTTTCCTTCTGATGCAAAAAAGCACAGAAGGAAATTCCAGATGATAATCCTAAACACTGATCTGAGAAATTAATATACACATGATGGCAGTACACACCACAAAATTTTTACAGAGGAGTATCCAGCAACACCAGCAACAAATCAGTGTGCCCACATACAAATCTACTGACCTAGGACCTTGACACTCCAGAGGGAGCAGCAAACCCATCCCCTTCCCCACCCCAACAGGCCACCCAGAAACATATCAAATAGACTACAATACATCTACCTTATATGCCATATGCTATCCACTCTGAAATATTGACAGAGGAACCCACACTGAATTTGACTGCACAGGATACACAGAACTTTGCTTCAGGAGGACACAAAAGTCTGCACCTCATAACAGGCAATAGTCTGACTACTAAATTACACAATATTAGGACTATCTCTGACCCTAATATAAAACTAGTAGATACTTGGAAACACCAAAGATCAGAGGAGTCCTCCTAGAATTATATCAGAGGCGAGTTGGTGTGATCACTGCCTCCACATGGAGGGAAAGTTAAAGGTAAAATTGAAAAGTGGTGAGAAACTTGTAACGGTCCCAAATCATAATAACATATAAGTGAAGAAGAATCAATAAGAAATCTCCCTATTTCAGCATGATTTATCATAAGTAGCTCTAATATACATTTTGATCTTATAGATAATTACTCATATTTAATCAAAAGAGTTTCATTGATTATTCAGTATACCAACCCTCAAATCATTTGATTTTATTTCTTCTAATGTTTTAAAGTAAAACTAGAATTATTCTATCAATCTTTGTTTTCCTAGCATGGGTTTATACTTATTTCTCTTAGTCCCCATTTTCCTGCTTATAGTAGCTGCACCTGTCTCAAATCCCTCCCACTTTTTTTTTGTTTGTTTTGCTTTTTTTTTTTTTTTACCTGGGATTCTATTATCATTCATCTTCTCTTTTCTCTTCCTTAATTTTACCCTTTGGCCATTTTTTCTCTTCTCCCTGTTTTAACACAAACATAGTATGATAGCAACTATATTCTATTTAATAACTAATTTCTCAACTTACTCAAGGACATTACTAAAATTTTGTAACTGGATTACAAGTACTGTGGAGAAATTTTTCAATATTTTTTCCCTCTAAATTGTGTTAGTACATGGACTTGCTCTGAAGTGATTGCACATATTAATGTTTAGTATCTTCCCTCAAAGTGGTGCTAATACTGGGCATAGCAGAAGATACAGGATGAAAAGGACTATCGATTCTTGGATATATACCCAGCCTGGAGCACTTAAGAGAAAAATAAACTCACTAAATATTCCCTCTCATAAAAGTAGAAGAGAGAACCATCCCAACACATAATATGGAAAAGCAAGGGAACAGACCACTTTAAATAGTCCACAATACTTCAACAACTCATACATTGATACCACATTGGAGGACATGTTGGACAAAGAACTTAGAAAGTTCATAGTTAAAATGTTCAGTGAGCTAAAAGAAGATATGAGTAATGGAGTGAGAGAAAATGTATGAAGTGAAGGATCATTTCAATAAACAGAAATTCTAAAAAAGAATGAAGATAAGGGAAATGAAATATTCAATAAATCAAATTAAACATTTAGTTGAAAACATCAAGAATAGAAAAACCACATAGAAGATAGATCCTCAGGACTCAGTGACAAAGTATACAGTCTTGAAAAAAAAAGTTGATGATAAATATAAGATGTTAAGAGAACATGAAAGAGAATGTTCAAGAAATCTGAGATAACATTAAAAGGCCAAAAATGGTACCATAATGTAAAGTAAAGAAATATACAACCTATTCAGTTAAATAATTACAAAAATAGTTCCAAACCTTAGGAATGAGATGGATATCTAAATTTAATATGCATTTAGAATTCCAAATAGGCAAGATCAGAAAAGATCTTGTAATTAAAACATCTAATATAGAATATAGGGATAGAAGTTTTGAAACTACAAGGCAATAATGGTAGGTCACATTTAGAGGTGTGCCAATTACAATTTCTACTGATTTCTCATTCTAGACCCTAAAACCAAGAGAATTGGAGTAATGTATACCAATATCTGAAAAGTAACTGGTACCAACTTCATATATCCAGGAAAACTAGCATTCAGAATTTAAGATGAAGTAAAAATCTTCCATTATAAGCAAAACCTAAAAGGATTAAAAATAAGTAAGCCTGCATTAAAAAATTAGTCAATAAAACATTTCATGCAGAAGAAAAAATAAACATCAGATTCAGTGTTTGGATGAATCTCACTAGAAGAATAGTCCAAGGAGAATCAAGTATGAACTAAGCATTAGAATTTAAAAGACATAAAATAAAATAATACTTCTATACTAACATTGTAAATGGTCTAATCTCTCCAATAAAATGACATGAATTGGCATAGTGGATTAAAAATCATGACTGAACAATATGCTACTTCCAAGACACTCACCTTGCAGTCAAAGTCATCCACAGGATGAAGCAGAGAGGATGGAAAAAATGGTTACCATGAAACTGAGACTGAAAGCAAGGAATAATAACTGCTCCCATATCCAACAAAGTAGACTCTGAGCCACATTTAGCAAGAAACAAAGGACACTCTATACTAGTTAAGGGAATCATCCAACAACTGATATAATGAATACATATATTTATATTTCTAACACCAGTGCATCTGAATACGTAAAAAATCTCTAGCCAATATAAATAACCAAATAGATCATAAAACAATAATACTTGGTGATTTCAGCATAACTTTTTAACCAATAGATATGTTATCCAGTCATGAGCCCAGTAAAAATTCTTCAGATGTAAAAAATACTATTAATTAAATGAAACTAACACTTATAGAATGTCTTATCCATCAATACCAACAAAAACAATTCACTTTCTTCATAGCAGAAAGTGGGAAGCTTCTCTAAAATAGACCATTTTATAGGACACAAAGGAAAACTCAGCAAACATAAAAAGATAAAAAGATAATTATTTGCATTCTATTAAATTATAAGGAAATAAATTTAGAAATTAATAACAAGATAAAAAGCAGAAACCATTTTAAAACCTGGAGATTAAATAGTAGACTATCCATTGCAATTAGATTCCAGAAATATCAGGGTAGAAATTTTATCCCATAGAAAAAAATGGTAAAAAGTATCAAATTCTCTCAGAGAGTTTGAGGGAAGTTCTAAGAGGAAAGTTTATAGCATCAAATGCCAAAATAAAAAAAAAAGAAAGGTACCAAATAAATAATCTAATGCTACACCTCCAGGTCCTAGAAAATCAGGAACAAACTAATTCCAAAATTGGAAGATAAGAAATAATAGATATCAGAGAAAAATTAATGAAAGAGAATAAAAAAGCATTACAATATATCAATAAAACAAAGAGTTGGTTCTTTGAAAAAATAAGCAAGGTTGTTAAATTCATAGTAAAACTAACCAAAACGAATGAAGAGATGGCTCAAATAAAGAAAATTAGAGATGGAAAAGGAGACATTATTACAGACACTTCTGAAAACCCAAAGATCATTAAAATTTAATGTGTAAATTTATAAACCAATAAACTAGAAAACTAGAAAATATCTATAAATTTCTACATCGTATGGCTTACCCAAAGTGAACCATAGGATTTTGAGAAACAAATCAAGGAATTATATTGAAGCAGAAATTAAAATCCTTTCAGCAAAGATAAGTCCAGTACAAGAGAAAATCTGAAATATCAGCATACTTATACCAGATATTTAAAGATGATCTAATACCAATCCTTCTCAAATTATTCGATAAAAGAGAAAAGAAGAAAACCTTCAAAATTCATTTTGTGAAGACAGTATTACCCTGACACCAAAACCACAAAGACATATTCAGTAGAAAAAACTATACACCAATATTCATGATGAATATAGACAAAAAAATCTTTAATAAAATGTTGACAAACCACATTCAAAAACACATTAAAAAGATACTACATGGTGATCAAGTGGGAGTGGATATTTTCCTAAATGCAAGGTTGGCTCAAGATATGCAAATCAGTAAATGTACTTTACCATACAAAGGGAGTGAAAGACAAGAATCACATGATCATCTCAAAAGATACATAAAAAGTATTTGACAAAATTCAGCACCCAGTCATGTTTAAAAAGAAAAATCTGGATAAAATAAGGATACATACAAGGAAATAGCATCAATGTTGTAAAGTCTCCGTAAAACAAACCCAAGGCCAATCTCATACTAAATGGAGAAAAACTGAAAGCATTTTGTATAAAATCAGGAACAAGGATCTCCACTCTTACCACAACTATTCAATATACTTCTTGAAACTCTAGCCACGGCAAACATGGGGGACATGGAAATTAAATGGATACACATAGAAAAACTGGAGGTCATATTATTCATGGAATTAGAAGAAAACAGTAATAAATTTCATTTGGAAAAATGAAAGACCCAGAATAGCCACAGTAATGCTGGTCAAGAAGAGTGATGATGGAGGCATAAAATTGCTGATCTTAGATTTTACTACAGAGCTACAGTAATGAAAACAGCAAGATGAAGTTGTTGGGAAAGATGTATGTACACTGGTGAAGTTACAAATTAGTACATCCACTTTGGAAAGCACTAAAGAGATACCTTAAAAGACTATGAATGGAATTCCCATATTACCCAGGTATACTACCATTTTGAACAGTTTAATTGTAACTAGTATTGAGAAAAATATTATTTTGAGTCTTGTTCATATATGTGGTTGAAAAACTTGCAATTCAAAATATAGAATATAATCTATATTCTTCTTTTAATATTCACAAAATATGAAAAATAAGATTTAATATTGATATATCTTGAGTCTAATAAAAGGAATGCAAAATGAGTTATTTTCTTTCTTCTTCACTATTAATCACACAGTAATGCTTTCCTTTGTCACAAAATCTGTAATTTACTACAGAAATATGTTTCATGCAGTTGTGCTTTGTTGTTACTATAACTTAAATGTTTTTGTTGTCATTATGACACGTCTTGCTTTTCTAATTTAGTCCCATCTGATTCTCTTATATACTGCCTTCTTAAAAATCATTAATTAATATTAAAATTTTCATTATTATATATTTCTATTTAGTCCATACAGTTTTCCCATGATATTATTTATTTGCCTTTCCCTCATTTTCCATTTTTGGAAAATCCTTAAGTATAATTATTCAATTTTGATCCATATTTTAACAAATATTCTTGCCACAGACTCAGAATTACTTGTTTTAAAGGGATTTTCTTTAAAATTATTTTTTGTCAAAATCCTGTAGCCAATATTTTTATTTTTATTCTTACATGAACATTTTCTAATACATGTGACTTTTAATAATCAACATCTTTGCAAAGTTTATTTTAGTTTACCACACATTTTTTTTACAAATTCACAAATCACATTTTTGTTATTTTTGATTATATTTCTTTCTTCTATATACTATGCATTGTCCTCAGGACAAAAACAATCCATTGTCTTCAACCCTCCTAAAAAGCTATTAGGACTGACTTAGTGTTTGCATACTTTTTATTATTATAATTCATATTTCTTCTTGTTTCTTATTATTTATTACTTTCAAATATTTATATTGTCTATTTCTATTTATATGCATATATACACACATATATATCCATATAAATGCCTTATATGAATAACGTAATGCAAAGATTTTGAAAAAGAGTAAACATATATAACATGTAAGTTTCTAAAAGAGTATCATCAAGTCAATATATCTCAAAGAAGTCAGTTTTAGTTTGTTAGAAAGAATGTGAATTCACATATGTGGAATATATATGCATATATATATGTGTGTGTGTGTAAAAATCTATTTAGCTATGTCCAAAACCATCACTTTTATAATTTCATAGTATGAAATCAAATGTTCTGGCTTTTCTGTGATTTTACATTCTTTCTGACAAACTGAAATATTGACCCCTTTGAGTCATATTGGCTTGATGATCTTCTTACATGCTATATATTGTACTCTTCTCCAAAATATTTGCATTACTTTATTCTTTTTTATTTTCATTTGTTCTTTTTAGTTTTACATGACAGTAGAATGTATTTTGGCATATTATACATATGTGGAGTATAATTTATTCTAATTAGGATCCTATTCTTGTGGTTGTACATGATGAAGAGTTTCCCTGGTTATATATTCAAATACAAGGCTAGGAAAGTTATGTTCCATTAATTCTACTGTCTTTCCTATTCCCCTCCCAGCCCTTCCCTTTGTTTCCCTTTGTCTACTCCAGTGGACTTCTATTCTTCCCCACCCCACCCTACCTTGTTGTGGGTTAGCATCCACATATCAGAGAGAACATTTAGCCTTTTGTGGGGGGGGGGGGTTGGCTATATTATTCTTAATAAGGGATTTATATACAAATTTTCTCTCTCCATTTTATATATTTTCTCAAAGTTTGGTTTCTGTATTTGTCCTCATATTTTTACAGAGAGAATGCAAAGAGGCTTTTATGAATGCTTAATACTTGAAAGGTGTATTTTAAAAGTGAATTTTCAAAGCAGAGTAGATGGAAAGTTAGATTATTTGATGATGAAAGGAGGGAAGTAAGCAGTCAAAATATTTTCTGTTAGGTCTTACATATTTCATTTAAATGGGTCCTTAATTAGACTTAAATTTCACATTCAGCAAATACCAATAAAAAGGAAATATTAGCTGCATGATTCATAATGTCAATAAAATTTTAAAAAGTTGGTTACACAGCATAATTTTTTCTAAGGCTAAAAACCTAGAGAACATGTTTCTGTGGTTCCTCATGACCCGTGTACTACAGTTTAGTCAACTTATTCTCAACAAAATTCTTCCAATAAATACATCTACTTCATGGATTTTGTTCTTCAAACTGTACTGCATTCCAGACTGAAAACAACATAGAGAAAAGAAATTCGAAAACTTCCCATAACAAGGGTGAGATGCACAGATGTCTGATGGGCTATTTTTCTTTTTTCATTTTAAAAATTCTTTACAGTTATGATACAACACCAGGATACAACTTAACATAATAACAACAACATGGAACCCAGTTCCCTCCAATTCAGTCCCCAGCAGTATCCCCACCTCTACCAATTGATGGTCTGTTTTCATGTTAAAATTGTGTATTCACATATTGAAAGGACTGAGTGGAATGCTTGATCTTCAAGTAAGTCTCCAATGAGCTATTTTCTTTCAAAAGAAATTTTGAATTACCTCTTAATTGTCCCATAATATTGTTATGCTTTTCTTCCATATGTGTCTCCTCTTATAAATCCTCTTGTCTTGAGTTCTTTTCTGCATAATTTTCAAAGACTTCTGCTTACTTTTAAAGATGTTTTCCGTTCTTGCCTTTCCTGGATATTTTAAAAATTATTTATATATTGAAATAATCTAAAAACTGATCTAATCTACACACGTTGTTTTAGTTATTTTACTAGCAAGTAAGCTGTATTACAGAGAGAACTTGATGTCTTTATAAAGAAGAAAAGTAAACCCTTTATACAATTTTAAATGAAGGACATTTGTGCACCTTTTATGTGCAAGTTCTCATACCAGTACAAAAATATTTATTTATTTATTTATTTTTTTAGAGGAGAGTGGTTCTGGAGATTTAACCTAGAGGTACTTCACACTGAGATACATCTCCCGCCCTTATTTTTTTTTACTTTGAGACAGGTCTCACTAAATTACTTAGGGCCACACTAAGTTGCTGAGGTTGACCTTGAACTTGCAGTCCTACTGTCTCAGCCACCTGACCCACTGTGATTATAAGCAAGTGTCACCACGCCAGAACTACAATTTATTATTGCCAAAAATAAAAAATATCAGAGGGATGAAGGGCACTCAAAATGACTTTATTTCATATTCTAAGGATTACTTGCAACCCTCCATTAAATAGTATCTTTTCATTCTTAATATTTGCCTGAAAGTATTCTCTGAGCTAGCTATCTTTATGTTAAACAAATCTCTTGAGGTAATTCTGGGATATCTTTCAACCTTACTTAGTAAAAAAAAACTTTTACTCCTACCTTAAGTTCAAAACTGTATATTAGTTATCCAAATGTTATTCTTTTCTGGAATCTTTTTGCACTTTTAAAATTCATGTTGTCTTCTCCCTTATATACCAAAGTAAAATATGCATGAAAGTCATTGCAATAATTTGCCAAAAATAAACAAGGAAAAGATGATGTATTCAGATATATTTATTCTTTGTGCTTTTTTAAAAAATTTAAACCATCTGAAAGTTATAGAAAATTTGCACATACAAAGAACATTTTCTGATCTATTCGAGAGTAAATGTCTGACAAAAAACCCATGCCCAACCATAATCATTTCTTGTATGTTTCCTACTGTAAAAAAATTTAAATTAACACACAATATACAGTAAATGAAAGCTCGTTCCTTGTTCCAAATGCCAATTTAATTATGAGGACACAGTTTTTTTTTTTTTTTTGGAAGTGCTGGGGTTCGAACCCAGGGCTGTTTGCTTGCAAGGTGAGCACTCTACCAAGGAGCTAAACTCCTGGCCCACAGACACAGTTTTGAGAAAAAGAAAACATAAGTTGTTGGGGCCTTTAACCCCCTTGCTCTTCTCGACCAGCAACAAGGCAAGGGAGCACTCCCCAATAAGGCCAGACCGGGATAGGTAGGGCCAACTGACCACCTGCATGCAGCCCTCTGGGTGGAGGACAATCAAACACATCAGGGAGACCAGTCACAGCAGGAACTCGTTTATTGAGGAAGTCACACGGCTTTTATGTAGGGTGGAGGCTAGGCAGGAACCAATCAGCTTAGAGGTCATCAAGGCATGGGGGTTCACGCAGGCAAGAGTCCCATAGGACTATATGGCAAGCACGAGCTGATCACGTTCGCAGAACTATTGTTAACCAATCCCTGATGGTGGTCCAATTTATCGTCATCAACCTTTGAAACTGCCTTTGAGGCCTTGCTCTTGCTCCCTCACCAGGGAGTAAGGAGTCAGCCTGAGTTAGTTCACGTGTCATTAGTCCCAACAGTAAGTTTTATGGCTTTGCTAGCAAAGGAGATGCCCAAGGAATTCTTGTCCCTGAGGCTGTAATTCTGCCCATGGGGCAGAGGACATTTAAAGGAGCTATTCAAAAGCTACATTCCAGATGTGCTCTAGTAGGGGGTCCCAGAGTGCCATGATGGTATGCTTGCATTCACTTGTTAATTTAGGAGATATTCACTTCCCAGATCCTCTGGCAGATATCTCCTTCCTGTGGAGCACAGATCACTCGAGGTAATCCTGTTCCCTGCCCCCAGGTTAGGGAGGTGGAGAGGGAGAAGAGGAAAAGAATATGTTTTTAAAAATAAGCCTCAGAGCCATATATTCAGAATTTATATTCAAAAGGTGAAGGGGACCACTATTACAATACTATCACACTGAAGTTTTCCCAAATGTCCAAATAATACCCTCCATAAAATTTAGTTTGGTTCAGCATAGTATGTACATTTATTTTAGAGGTGATACCCCCTTAGCCCCTTTAATTCTGGAATAGTCATACAATTTTTTACTTGATGGTCTTGACACATTCGAAGAGCAAAATCTAGTTATATCATGATGTGTCCCTCAATTTGGGATAGTTTTCTCTTCATTTGGTTTAGGTCATGTAACTTTGATATAGTATCCTGGAAAGAATTTTGTTTTGTTTTCATTGCATTCAATTAGATAGCATGGAAATTAAATTTGTACCTTACTAATTGTATTCATTTTGATAATTTTATTAAAAAAGTATTCACCGTACATTTCCATTGTTAATTGTTTTCCTTCATTGTAAGCAAGAAGTACTTTCACAATTGAATCTATATGAATATCCCATTCCTCATCAAACTTTTGATTTTTAAAATTATATAGGTTCAGATTTACATTTTCACAGTTTATTTAGTGAGTAATAGCATGGTAATACCATTACTTATTCCAATGCTCAAGATGTCTCAGATTTGATCAGTGGGAGCTCCTTCAAACTGCCTCTTTTGTCCTTTCAACAAAACCCATTGCCACGAGCACGTCAAGACACTTGCGGCCTGTGCTGGATCGGGAACCAGGTAGGAATAAAGTAACACTCACGTAGTCAGTCGTTGGTCCTCAGGTGAGATTTTATTGATGCTCGGTTCATAGCAAACGGCAATCAGCAATCGAAATAACAGCATGCAGTGACCGGGAGCCTCGAGCTGGGGAGCACTATCATGTCACTAGTCAGCGGGACATAGTGACAGACTCTGTCGATGGAGTAGTGCCCGCACGCTCTGGATTGGTCTGCAGTTTATATAGTCACATCAAAACAAGTTCATGCATTACATAATTTGTTTTTCAAATCCTAGATTCTGCAAACTCATCTAGTAAATATTTTTACCAGTTTTACCATTAAAACTAATGTAAATTTTGTGTAAACAAACTTCCATATGTTTTCCTCAGTGACTGCATAGTCACTATATGCGTAACCGCACGTCACTCTACTTATCTTAACACTACACACACATTTTGTTTTGATCTAGCACAGAAAGCAACATGTTTTTCATAAGTTTCACAAAATGGAGTCAGAAAGCAAAATGGAAGTTGTTTGGTTCACTTCAATAATGTTCCATACAGTCCACCCCCTGGCACGGGAGACACCCTAAGGGGTGGCTTCCGCGCCAAAGAGAGCAGTCAGGTCTGAGGAAAGATCAGGTGCTGCATATAGTCCGATCTTAAAGGGCTGCAAACCTCGAATCAGGTTGTCATGTCCAGGTAAATGCAGGATGTCCAAGGTGGCGTCCCGGCTTTTGTACTCCATGAACCATGGGATATGATCAGGCATCCTGTGGGTCAATAGGACGCAGTCATATACAGAGCCTGTGACGACGATGTAAAGTCCTGTATTTCTTTGTATATCTTGCTGTGTCCAGCGGTGGTTCCGGGAACAGCCGATTACATAGCGCCTGAAAAGGTCGTCCATTATGCCAGAAGGAAGTGAACACCCAATGAGTTAGGAAGAGCTGCGGAAGGGAAAGTAATCAATATTATCCAGGGTGTCAACTTCAGTGGCAGTAAAAGTGTAGGAGGCGTTATGCCATCTGGTGATGTTATAGGTGGAATCATCACAGGTAAGAATCCTGTAGTTGCCTAAGTCTTGTATTTTGGTGGCGGGTTCGTACAAAATGATCCTGGAAGTGGGAGGTTCACTATTAAAGGCATTGAAGGCAATAATGGTATTCTTGCCAAAAGGGTAAGTATTTTCCACAGGGAAGAACCAGTTCTTATCCCCCCACTGAGTCCAGAACATTTTGTCATAAGGAAGTACCCAGGTGTTGCCAATAAGTTTTGGAATTGCAATGGTGTGATAGGCAACAAGGGCAGATGAGGTAGAAATTTCCCAAAGGTGTAGTTCACAGGATCCAGTTTCACAAAAGGATTCTTGTGTAGGGTTGAAGATAGTGATAGAAGAAGAGGTTTCTCTGCCAAGTCCAGTCAGGAAAAGGTTCCTGAGATCTTCCTGCGAGGCCTGCAAGAGGGCTTCTATATGGTGGCATTCCTGTTGTATTCGAAGGTGCTCCAGCTCTTTACTGAAAGTTGAAGTAGTATATTGTACTTGCTTGTAGAGGGTAGAGAGTTCCTTGCACATAATTTCCTGTTCCAGATATATTTTATCCACGAGGATGACCCTAGTGTGGAGATTTTTAGAAATCCCATGTATCACATGGGTTTGTAAGTCCAGGAGATGTTGTATCGAGTTAATCTGAACTTGTAATTCCTCAGTCATAGAGCCGGCAATAAGTGCGCCAATAGCAGCTCTGGTCAAAAAGGCACCAACGGCTGCAAGTTGTAGAGGGCGTCTCATGCTGCGGCTGCCATGGAGGTTGAAGTACAAGTCTGGAGTAAGATAAGGCTTACGTTCGCCGCACATTTGGAAGTCATTTGCAGAAAGGGCGGCAAAGTTGAGACACAGGAAGACAGGTTGGATGGTTGGTTTCATCAACACTCGAACAGGTTGGTAGGTCAAGGGAAGAAATCCTGGAGCTTCCGTGGAAATCATAGGCTTGTAAGGCGGAAAGATGACAGCACAGGGGAAGTGCGCGGTAATCCAAGAGTGAGACTCATTGAAGCCACCTCTATGAATGAGGCAGGGTTCTAATCCATGGGTTCTATAACAGTCTGAATGAGTCATCTTGTATGAATATACATAATGCCTATGAGTATAATTGTCAAAAAGATCTGTGTGGTTCCTGAGAATATTGTGGGACACCATAACAAAGGTATGCCACTTATTGTTAGGTCCAGGAAGAAGCATGTAAGAGTAATGTGGTAAATGTCCCACCAAAGGTTTGTATTTCCAGCTTGAGAAGTTCATTCCTGCGGTAGACCACCATGCCAAAGTTAAAACCAAAATGTAGCCATTCTTGGGAATTTAAAAGAAATAATAGTTAAATGTAACTTAAGATGTACACTTGTGTTAGCCCACTAGAATAAAGACTAAAAGCTACAAAAGAGAGATTCTTAGGCAAATGTGCCTGATAACTATCAAGAGAAACTGCCAGAGTCAGAAAATTTTAGTCAGTTTAAGGTCTACAGACCTTCCTAAGCTACACAGGTAGGCTTAATCTATGTTTGCTAGTATGATTATAGAGATCTCTACTAAACACAGGTTATACCAATAAAGGGATATTTTACAAAAATCAGATGACATTAAGTAGCTTAACTATATTTTCTGGGGACATCAATGACATTAAGAGTTAAATGTTGTGTTTACATTCCTGATAACCTGGACAATGTTAAAGTTCCCAAATAAAGACCTCTCCTGCCTTTGTTAGGCCTTGTTATGGGAACAACTTCTCAGTTCTTCCACCCCTGGTGAGGGATTATTGATCTTCATGATATTCATTGAATATCATTTCAGTACTCAAGTCTTTTTGTTCTTCTCTCATAGAAGCACCCACCCCAGATGCCTTTACAACCTGCTCTTCCCCAACCAGACTTCTACCATGGACCCCTCAATTGACCCAATTTCTACAAAGGGAGCTCCAAACTACTTGCCCCACATTGCTCCCTTCCAGCTCGAAGAAGCCAGAGTGGTCATCATCCCCCTTTCCCTACAGCAGTAAAGGTGTTCCTAAAATTAGAGGGGAAGATGAAGCCAGAATTGGGGACAGGCAGTTAGTGTAGAAATAGGGGTTCAGTCAAACCGAGGAAATGAAGCCCATGAAAACCATCTGCCTCTGGAAGTCTGGAAGTTGCAGACTGCCCCTGGGAGGATGGACTTTTTACATCTCACCTGCAAAACCAGGCCTAATCATGTAGGCAGGAAGGAGAGATAAGGTGGGAAAGAACTGGAGAACAGAAGATTTTCTTATAAAAACAGAAATGGGGGAATGTAATATAATGTTGTTCCCCAACCCTTTCTGCTGTGGTCATTTCCTGCCTCCCAACTACTTGTCAGTCTGTGAACATCCTAGCTAGCTATTGGTTCATCAGTCAGCTTGCTAGTATCCTTCTACGTTATTGGTCCCCTGTTAGCCTGGCACAATTTGACTGCTTAAGAATAGCTTCCCTGCCATCTTTTCTCATGCTTTCTTTCTCCTACTCACTTTCTTTCTCTCTCCTCCTTGATTTTCACACTTTCTTGCGTGTGCCCTTTCTCTTTTCCTCTTATTTTCTCTCTTACCCTGCAGGGAGACACTCTGTTTGCTTAATAAGCCCTCTTTATATCAATTCCCATGTCCAGCATGGTTTTCTGGGTTCTTACACTAATAATCTATTCAAATATCATTTCAAAATTTTAGAGAGCCTAAGAAAGGAAAGCTTCTCTGCTTTTTCATAGAGATTTTCTCACATATTCATGTTAATATTACATATTCCAATTTATTTGTTCTAATAAAAACATGAGGGTTTTTTTTATTGTTCTTTCTTTCTTTATTTTTTAGCATTTTATGTCTGGCATATGCCTTGACTTAGATATTGCCAAGATCTTGTGTGTGATCCAAACTATTTCTAAAAGTAAGTATGTCTCTGGATTAAATTAGGGATATACAATTTAGGGAGCTTCTCTGCAGATTATTGACTCAATACAAGTGTGATTACATTACTGTGGAGAAATCTGATGGACACTATCACCACCAAGTTAGCAAAGTTAACATCAACTATATTAGAACACATTGATATCTGATGTCAATTTGTGCACTAAGGAGAGCAAACATGATCTCTGAGGGATTATTGCTGAAAACACAGAAATAAATTTAATCATAAGGAAATTATTGGACAAGCCCACATAGGGAGAAACTAAAAAAAAAAAAATTCTTAAATTCTTTAAAAATGTCAGTGATGTGAAAGAACATTAAATGATGAGGAAGTCTTCCCAATTAATTGAGATGAAAGAGGGTATGACAACTAAATGCAACCCATAACATGAATTGGATCAAAAAATGGAAAAAGAAAATATTTTAAATATATTATTGGTATGATTGATTATATTTTTATAAAATCTAGAGTGGCAAATATCTTAACATCTTATATTATATATAAATTTAATTGATTTATTGGATGTATGGTAATTATGCAAAAGAATGCTCTTGTTCTTCAAAGATACATGTTGGGGTATTAGGCATTGAATGACAATAGTTGCTATTCACTTTCAACTATTTGAGAAAGCATAATCATGTATACATACACTGACATACATATAAACATGCATATATATGAATAAGAAAGACATATATCAATCAAAATGATGAATCTAGGTGAAAGATGTATAATTTTTTTGCAGGTTTTCTGTTGCTTAGAAATAAAATGTAGAAAATGAGAAAAGAACAACTACTCTTTTCAAAATCCATAAAAATTATTTTTCCATACATTCTCTTAATCAGTTTCAGCTATGTAGCACAGGTACTGTCTTTGAGTTATTTCCTCTAAGTAGTTCACTTAACTGTGATTGAAGACCCAACAGTGTTTCATTCACAAGAATTTGCTTAACTGTTACTATGCAACCTGTTTCCCCACAATCTTCCTTGGGCTTCCATTTTAACACCTAAAATTTCTGAAAATTGAGAAATACTTTGTTATATAGCTAGCCTAAAACTAAAAAATTCCATCTCAAACTCCTTTCTTCTTTATCACCTTCCTTTAGTCAAAGTGAACAGTATAAAATTATAATTTGAATTTTTTCATGTCTAGTGATATTAAATTAATACTCTACTCCCATTTTAGAAGTTGTAAATATTTTAAGATATAAGATAAGTTTCTAGTAACTAAAATTTAAATTATATGTATATTATATACATATATATCAATTTAAATCAGGGCAAAATTGCTGAAGTTTCAGCATTCCTAAAGCTTTTCCTTTGCAAATCATGGAGTTAAAATGTAAACTTAAAACTATAGAGAGATCAACACTAAGGAAATCTAAATATTTCCTATCCTATAACCAGAATGAAAGTTAGGGTTAAAATGGGATGTTGATATTAAAAAATGCTTTAACAAAAAATCAGAATAGCTACATGGACATGCACACATCCCCTGCATACTGACACAGTTTAATCTTGTAGGAGGTATCAAGTATTACAATTCATCACAGAACTCCTAGAACTACCTTAGTCACATCAAAAAAGCACATGAGGTCTGTACTGATAGCCACAGATGCAGTGTTTTCAACAGGACACAAAAGGCTGTGGTTCAATCCAGGGAAAGATCTGGCTTCAGGGCCATAGACAATGTAGGGACATTCCCTCAGAGCTTTGTGAGAGTTCTTAGTCACCCAGAAATCCTATGGAAATGCTGTAGCCACCCAGGTTCACACCAGAGGTGGGCAGAATGATGTCTTTGTGGATAGGTATAAGAGCCTGAATTCTGGGTAGTTTCTGAAGAATGCTGATATAGATGAAAGGAATATACAGCTTCCCAAACCAACACATGACAACTCAATCTGCATGTCCAAAGACACTCAAGTTATGCATCCAAGTTTAGGCATTTACTGAACCCCCCAAATACCAGGAAGAATACAAAGATTAAAGGGCCAGAAGAAATCTCGTCATCTCAAATACCTTGCTGAGAATAAATTTTACACTCCTTACTATTATTTTATTTATTTTACTGTATTATCTTTTGTGTTGAGTTAATAGATTTCACCTATTATCTGACATTATGTACCTTCATCTAATTTTGTTTTTTAACTGTTGTGTTAATTGGATTGAATCACTCTTTTTCCTTTTTTCTCTTTTTATGCTCTCTTATTTTTCTTATTTTTTCTTCTTTTGTCTCTCTTGCCTCACCTGTACTTTCTATTTGATTCTTTTTCTTTTCTTTTTTTTTTAAGATCTATACAATTTAATATTAATCTTGGTTTCTATAATACCTATTTTTCTGTCTATTTTAGAGCATTAGTGCCCCTTTCCACTTTTGGAGTAGTGAAGTTGTAGAGAATATTTTCAGTAAGTTTTAATGGTTTCTTAGTATATGATTTATTCTCAAGTCATCACAGTTAATGGCAGTTGTCACAACCTCTAAGAGCATTGCTGAGGATTGTGCATATCACTGTGAATTACTGAGTGGGTGTATTGATACTGAGATATACCCCTGGACAGAGAATATAGAAAAGAGAAAGCTAATCATTAAAGAGGCCCTCATAAAACAATGGAAGAGATAACCATTCCAGAAGATTCAAAAATTTCAATACAGAAACAGAGACTATTTTTAAAAAGTTAAAAAGATACCCCTTAAAGTTAATGACCCTCCAATTATCAAACCCATAGATATAAAAAAGAAGGAGATGCTAGACAAAGAATTTAAAATGTTGATTGTTAAAATGATCAATGAATTAAAAGATCTAAGACATGAGCTTAGAGTGAAAATACAGGGTTTGAAAGAAATTTCTCTAACTATATGGCTATTCTGATGATGAACCAAGCAGAAATTCTGGATATGGAAAATCCAAAGAATCAAATCAAAAAGTTCAGTGGAGAATCTCATCAATAGACTGAATTAAGCAGAAAAAAGAATATCAGGGCTCAAAGACAATTAGAATGTTCAGTAATAATGAAAAAAAAAGGAACCATAAAAAGAATATGAAAGTCCTCTGGGACACATTAAAAGACCAAACTTAAGGCACATAGGTATTGAGGAAAGAAAGAATATAAAGTCTAATCACATAGAAAACTTAATCAATGAATAAATAGCAGAAATTGTCCTTGATCTTGGGAACAAGAAGGACATTTAGACACTGAAGGCATTTAGAACTCCAATAGGACCCCAAAATAGTTTTTCCACAACATATTGTAGTTAAAATATCAAATATTTAGAACAAAAAATTTTAAAGTCTGCAAGAATATAAAAAACAACTTATAAAACCAAATCAACCAAAATTACTGTAGTTGTCTCAGAAGAACATCTACAGGCCAGGAGGGTATGGAATGCTATATTTCAAGTCATGAAAACAAACAACTACCAACGTAGATTGAATGTAATTTTATTAGTTCTCCAATTAATAAAATAGACTGACAGATTGGATTAAAATACAAGATACAGTTTAAAAAATCTAACATAATTTTCCCATGTACACATAAGAAAATACTTAAGTGAATCCCCCACAATTGTGCCCACCCACAAAATGGGGTTCTACTTATAATAAGATATATTCCATGCTTTTATAAATTTACCAAAATGGATTCTATTGTCATGTATAACTAAGAATTAATAAAAAAGTAAAAAAAAAAAGATACAACTCAATGTTTTCTCCAAAAGATATGCAACTAACAGACTAGAAGCGAAGTAATAAATAAAAATATTTTATGCAAATGTATCTGAAAGCAAACCAGAATAGCTACTTTCATATCAGACAAAGTAGATTCTAGACCAAAATTAGAAGTGACAAAGAAGGTCATTGCATATTGATATAGGGAACAACCCAACAAGAGGTTATAATGGTAGTAAAAATTTATGAACTGTTGGGACTAATGACACGTTAACTAACTCAGGCTGACTCCTTACCTCCTGGCAGGTGAGCAAGATCAAGCCCTCAAAGGTGGTTTCAAAGGTTAATGATGATAAATCAAACCACCATCAGGGATTGGTTAACAACAGTTCCGCGAACGTGATCAGCTCGTGCTTGCCATATAGTCCTATGGGACTCTTGCCTGTGTGAACCCCCCATGCCTTGCTGACCTTTAAGCTGATTGATTCCCGCCTAGCCCCCACCCTACATAAAAACTGTGTGATTTCCTCAATAAACGAGTTCCTGCTGTGACTGGTCTCCCTGAGGCATCTGATTGTCCTCCGCCGGGAGCGCTGGGTGCGGGTGGTCAGTTGGCCCTACCTATCCTGGTCTGGACTGGTTGGGGAGTGCTCCCTTCCCTTGTCGCTGGTCAAGAAGAGCAAGGGTGCTAAAGACCCCAACATTTGGTGCCCAAACTGGGACTTCTTGAGGCTGATTCAAAGAAGCCGTGGCCAAAGCAAGGGAGTGACTACAAAACTGAAAGTACTGGTGGATTGGGCTAAGCGAGTTCCGAGGTAAGGGCATCCCTGAAAGGATGGGGCAAATACTCACCACATATGATGACCCTGCACTCAAGGCTCTTAAGCTTATGCTAAAAAGTAGGAGCCTTGAGTTGTCTGATACACAGGCAGAGAAAGCCTGCGACATCTTTACTCGGGTGGCCCCTTGGCTTCCTGCTGCTAATCTTTTTGACTGGTCCACATGCGATCGTGTAGGACAACTTGTTAGGAAGAGGGAAATCAATTTAGGGGAGGGTCCCCATTAGGAGTCTACCCTACATTATCTGCCCTTAAGGCCTGCTTCTCTCCAGGACCTCCCAAAGGGGGCTCCAAGGTTCCCCACAAAGAGCTGCGGCCTAAAGAACCACCAGTTCCTCCTGTTGCATCTCCTTTCTGGAAACTTGCCACATAGTAAACAACGTAGGGAGACCTTTAATGAGGAGCCCAATCCATCTCCGTCTGCTCCTCCCAAGGTTGAGGATCTTAAAGGAGAGTCCTTCGACCCCTTTGATGTTTTTTTGGTGCTTCTAACATGCCCATAGCTGCATCTGATTCTGGGACCACATCAGACTCCAATGAAAACCCTTGCCCTCCTACTTATTGCCCATCCTCACCTGGGGAATGGTTACTACCACCCCATCCAAAGGAACCATGAGGGCAGCCAGCCTCTACACATAGCGAGGGCCCACTTCTGCCCCAGGGAGGCTCATTGCCACCATCTTGTCCAGATGGCAGGAAGTCTTCCCAGTGGCCATTTTATGATACTGGGAGAGAATTCACTGACTCTAACCTCCCCCAATGTGACCTGTTTTCTTCTTATCTCAACCTCTAATCAAACTGAGGACATGGGCTCTTTGGACCCTAATATATGAGGGAAAAACGTCACTATTCCCACTGCAAATACACCCCTATGTGCCCCAAATGCTACGGCTTTTATTGTGGAAGACCAGCATTCAATGTACTCCCTGGTAACTGGACAGGAATATGTGCTCTTGCCCTCTTATTCTCAGAGGTCACAATCCTCCCAAATAATCATTCCCTACCCATGCCATCTGTGGAGCACTCCAATCCATGAGCAAAAAGGGCAATAAATGATATATCCCTCCTACTAGGAATAGGAATGGCCACAGGAGTAGGGACAGGAATTTCAGGCATAATTACATCTCTCACTCTCTATAATAAGCTTTCTCAACAGATTATTAATGATATGCATTATGTTGCCAGTATTATCTTAGATCTACAGGCTCAACTTGATTCCTTGGCTGCTGTCGTCCTGCAAAATCGTCGTGGTTTGGATCTGCTAATGGTGAAGGAAGGAAGGCTTTGCCTGTTCCTTGGTGAAGAATGCTGTTTCTATGCCAACTGCTCTGGCATTGTACAAGATTAAATCAAAAACCTACGAGAAGATCTGGAACATCGTAGGAGCGAGCTCCACTCTAATTTCCTCTGGACTGGGTTACACCGGTGGCTCCCCCACCTCCTCCCGTTTAGTGGACCACTAATCACCATTATCCTTGTGTTCACCTTTGGACCTTGCATAATCAGTAAGCTTATCCATTTCTTAAAAAGCCAGGCTAAGTCTGTGCAGCCCATGCTGGTCTGACAGCATTATACCGCCCTTCATAATGATGTTTGGGAGCCCTATAGGATCATGGATCACTCGTATCAGGACACTGGGGTCTAAGTGTCTCTCCCTTAAGCCCTGCTCCTCCTGAGGGGCCCACCTGAAGTGCTAAGGTGGTAGTCAATGACAGGTAAGATCCTCAGAGAAGGACAACCTAAGACAGGCACACCTTTGAGTAAGGCGGACCCCCAAACTGCTAGGGTGATGTTCCATGACGGGTAAGACCCTCCCAGGGGCAACCTAAGACAGACACACCCTTAATATAAAACAAAAAAGGGGGATGTATTGGGACTAATGACACGTTAACTAACTCAGGCTGACTCCTTACCTCCTGGCTGGTGAGCAAGATCAAGGCTCAAAGGCGGTTTCAAAAGCTAATGATGATAAATCAGACCACTGTCAGGGATTGGTGAACAACAGTTCCACGAACATGATCAGCTTGTGCTTGCCATACAGTCCTATGGGACTCTCGCCTGCGTGAACCCCTAGCGCCTTGCTTACCTTTAAGCTGATTGGTTCCCGCCTAGCCACCACCCTACATAAAAGCTGTGTGATTTCCTCAATAAATGAGTTCCTGCTGTGCTTGGTCTCCCTGATGCATCTGATTGTCCTCCGCCCGGAGGGCTGGGAGCGGGTGGTCACTTGGCCCTACCTATCCCGGTCTGGCCTTGTTGGGGAGAGTCCCCTTCCCTTGTTGCTGGTTGAGAAGAGCAAGGGGGCTAAAGACCCCAACAATGAACCAAATGTTAATGCACCCAATTTTATAAAACAATCTTTACTTGACAAAAAGTAACTGATAGACCCTAATATAGTAATATTTCTTTCAATAACAGAAAATCAATGAAGACACATCATACTTAACCATAGACACATCATACTTAAACTACAATATAGTTCAAATAGACATAACAATTTCTGCATAATATTTTATCCAATAACATCTGAGCACACAATCTGTTCAACTGCTCAGAGAATGTTCTCCAATACTGATTATTGTAGGACATAAATCAAGTGGTAACTAATACGGACTAAAATTGAAATAGTCACTCGCAACTTTTCAGATCATAATACAATGAAATTTAACAATAACATGAATAAATAGTACAGAAAATATACAAATATATGGAGAATGAACAACACATTTTTGAATTCTGAACTTGTCTTTGAATAAACCAGTGAGGAAATTTTTAAAAATTCTTTGAATCAAATGAAAATGGAAGCATAATATACCAGTATATGTGGGATGTAGCAAAAGTAGTTCTAAGGGGGAAGTATGTATCAAAGAGTGGCAACATTTTAAAAAAAAAGGAGGCCATCCAAGATGGCGTACTGAAGGGTGACTGCATCTCCAGTCGCTCCAGAACCCAGGATTCAAGAAGGGGAGGCATTGAGAGACTCGGAATAAAATAGAGCCACAGGTGAGTCTGGCCCACTGGGTAAAGCTTGGCCTGGTCAGCAGGGCCGGATAGAGGTGGCTTATCGGAGCAGGGCAGAGCAGCTAGAGTCATCCACAGGCAGCCCTGCACACTCTGGCTGTGGGCCCCTCCCACACAGCCAGCTTCTCCAGGTTCTCGGAGCAGGCCCCCCGGTGATAGCCTTTCTGATCAGAACCAGCTCCAAGTCCCAGAGCCAGCACAGCATGCTCCGGCCCACAAGGGGCTTCAGGGACCAGGACAGGGCAGCCAGGGACTTCCCCAAGCAGCCCGGCCCCCTGCGGCAGGAGGCGCCTTTCAAGGCTAGCTTCTCGGAGCAGACCACCCAGTGAGAGCCTTTCTACACAGAGGCAGCCACAAGTCCCTGAGCCAACGGAGAGCTTCAACCCGCAAGCACCCTCTGGGATCAGGGCAGGGCAGCCACAGACTTCTCCAGGTGGCCCTGCCCCCTCTGACCGCAGGCTCTTTCCACTGGGCGATCCAAGAAGGGGGACTAGAGGGTGACTGCATCTCCAGTCTCTCCAGAACCCAGGACTCAAGAAGGCATTCAGAGACTCAGACTAAAATAGAGCCACGGGGTGAGTCTCCCCCACTGGGTGAAGCTTGGCCTGGGTGGCAGGCATGCATAGGGGCAGCTTATCAGAGCAGGGCAGGGCAGGTAGAGTCTTCCACAGGTAGCCTTGCACACTCTGGTGGTGGGCTCCTACCACTCGGTCAGTTGCGCAGTGTAGGCCCCCAGTGAGAGCCTTTCCACACAGAGAAAGCTCCAAGTCCTGGAACCAGTAGGGGGCTAGGGGCAGCTTTCCTCGGAAGCACTGCATTATAAAGTTACTCCAAGACTTCAGGCTACTGAAGGCTGGGAGGTGATACACTGGGAATCTACAGGGACACTATAAGCCAATAGAGGAAATCTGCAATATCTCAGGGTCCCACTGACAACTGACCAATATGAGAAAACAAGGGAAGAAAATGTCCCAAACAAACCTAGATACTACATCAATAAAACCCAATGACAGCACAGCAGAAGAAATGTCAGAAAGGGAGTTCAGAATGTACATAATTAAAACAATCAGAGAAGAAAATGAGGAGATGAAAGAGCAAATGCAGGCATTGAAGGAGGAGATGAAAGAGCAAATGCAGGCACTAAATGATCGCACCAATCAACAGTTAAAAGACCAAATACGGGAAGCAAGAGATCATTTCAATAAAGAGTTAGAGGTACTGAAACAAAAACAAACAGAAATCCTTGAAATGAAGGAAACAATAAACCAAGTTAAAAACTCCATAGAAAGCATAACCAATAGGATAGAACACCTGGAAGACAGAACCTCAGACATTGAAGACAAAATATATTATCTTGAAAACAAAGTTGGCCAAACAGAGAAGATGGTAAGAAATCACGAACAGAATCTACAGAATTATGGGATATCATGAAAAGGCCAAATTTAAGAATTATTGGGATTGAGGAAGGCTTAGAGAAACAAACCAAATGAATGAACAAGCTATTCAATGAAATAATATCAGAAAATTTCCCAAATCTGAAGAACGAAATGGAAAACCAAGTACAAGAGGCTTATAGGACTCCAAATATACAAAATTACAACAGACCCACACCAAGGCACATTATTATGAAAATAACTAACATACAAAATAAAGACAGAATTTTAAAGGCTGCAAGAGAAAGAATCAAATTACATTTAGGGGGAAACAAATAAGAATATCACCAGATTTTTCAATGCAGACGCTAAAAGTTAGAAGGGCCTGGCACAACATTTACCAAGCCCTGAAAGAAAATGGATGCCAACCAAGAATCTTATACCCAGCAAAACTTACTTTCAGATTTGACAACAAAATAAGATCCTTCCATGATAAACAAAAGCTAAAGGAATTTACAAAAAGAAAGCCAGCATTACAGAACATTCTCAGAAAAATATTCCATGAGGAAGAGATGAAAAACAATGATGCAAATCAGCAATGGGAGGAACTAGCCTAAAGGAATAGCCAAATAAAGGAGAAACCAAATCATGTCAAAAAACAAAAATGAGTCAAATGACTGGGAATACAAATCATATCACAATAATAACCCTGAATGTTAATGACCTGAACTCATCAATCAAAAGACATAGATTGGCAGATTGGATTAAAAAGAAAAATCCAACAATATGCTGCCTGCAAGAGACTCATCTCATAGAAAGAGATACCCATAGACTAAAGGTGAAAGGATGAGAAAAACATACCGTGCACACGGACACAGCAAAAAAGCTGAAGTATCCATCCTCATTTCAGATAATGTGGACTTCAAGCTAAAACTAGTCAGAAGGGATAAAGGACATTACATGCTGCTTAAGGGAAGCATAAATCAGCAAGACATAACAATCATAAATATCTATGCCCCGAACATTGGCTCATCCACGTACGTCAAACAAATCCTTCTCAATTCCAGAAATCAAATAGACCACAACACGATAATACTAGGCAATTTTAACACACCTCTCTCACCACTGGATAGATCTTCCAAACAAAAATTGAATAAAGAAACCATAGATCTCAATAACACAATCAACATTTTAGACTTAACCGACATATATAGAATATACCATCCAACAAAGAATGAATACACTTTCTTCTCAGCAGCACATGGATCCTTCTCTAAAATAGACCATATTTTATGCCACAAAGCTACTGTTAGCAAATACAGGAAGACAGAGATACTACTTTGTACTCGATCAGACCATAATGGATTGAAATTAGAAATAAATGACAGAATAAAAAAAAGAAACTTCTCCAATATCTGGATATTAAATAATACACTATTATATGATGAATGGATAACAGAAGACACCAGGAGGAAAATTAAAAAATTCTTAAAAGTAAACGAGAACAAAGACACATCTTATCAAAATCTGTGGGACACTATGAAAGCAGTACTTAGAGGAAGATTTATTTCATGGGGCGCATTCAACAAAAGAAGTAGAAATCAACAAATAAAGGACTTAACACTACACCTCAAAGCCCTAGAATAAGAAGAGCAGACCAATACCAAAAGTAGTAGAAGATAGGAAATAGTTAAAATCAGAGCCGAAATCAACGAAATCGAAACGAAACAATCGGAAAAATTAACAAAATAAATAGTTGGTTCTTTAAAAAAATAAAGAAAATTGATAAAACCTTAGCAACACTAACAAAGAGAAAGATAGAGAAAACTCAAATTCCTAAAATTCGGAATGAACAAGGAAATATCACAACAGACACGAGTGAAATTCAAAACATTATTAGAAGCTATTTTGAAAATCTATACTCCAACAAAATGGAAAACCTCGAAGACATCAAAAAGTTTCTAGAGACGTATGAATTACCTAAAGTGAACGAGGAGGACATACACAACTTAAATAAATCAATTTCAAGCAAAGAAATAGAAGAGGTCATCAAAAGCCTACCAACAAAGAAAAGTCCGGGACCAGATGTGTTCTCAGCCGAGTTCTACAAAACCTTTAAAGAAGAGCTCATTCCAATACTCCTCAAAGTAGTCCATGAAGTAGAAGAGGAGGGAACCCTCCTAAACTCATTCTATGAAGCCAATATCACCCTGATACATAAACCAGACAGAGACACATCGAGGAAAGAAAATTTCAGACCGATATACTTAATGAAGATCAATGCAAAAATTCTCAACAAAATTTTAGCAAATCGCATACAAAAATATATTAAAAATATAGTGCACCATGATCAGGTGGGTTTTATCCCAGGGATGCAAGGTTGGTTCAACATCCAGAAATCAATAAATGTTATTCACTATATCAACAGAACTAAAATTAAGAATCACATGATTATTTCAATAGATGCAGAAAAATTATTTGATAAAATACAGCATCCCTTCATGCTCAAAACACTAGAAAAATTGGGGTAGTGGGAACATTCCTTAACATTATAAAGGCCATCTACGCTAAGCCCATGGCCAATATCATTTTGAATGGTGAAAAACTGAAAGCGTTCCCCCTAAAAACTGGAACACGTCAGGGATGCCCTCTTTCACCACTTCTATTCAACATCGTCCCTGAGACTCTAGCCAGAGCAATTAGACAAACCAAAGAAATTAAAGGGATACAAATTGGAAAAGAAGAACTCAAACTGTCCCTGTTTGCTGATGACATGATTATATATTTAGAGGAACCTGAAAATTCCACCAGAAAACTTTTAGAACTCATAATTGAATTCAGTAATGTAGCGGCTTACAAGATCAATGCTCATAATTCCAATGCATTTTTATACATAAGTGATGAATCTTCAAAAGAGAAGTTAAAAAACTACCCTATTCACAATAGCATTGAAAAAAATAAAATACTTGGGAATCATTCTCACAAAAGAGGTGAAAGACCTCTACAATGAGAACTACAGAGCACTAAAGAAAGAAATTAAAGAAAACCTTAGAAGGTGGAAAAATCTCCCATGTTCTTGGATAGGCAGAATTAATATCGTCAAAATGGCCATACTACCAAAAGTGCTATACAGATTCAATGCAATTCCAATTAATATCCCAATGATGTACCTTGCAGAAATAGAGCAAGCAATTATGAAATTCATCTGGAAGAATAAAAACCAGAATAGCTAGAGCAATCCTCAGTAGAAAGATCAAAGCAGGGGATATCGCAATACCAGATCTTCAACTCTACTACAAAGCAATAGTAACAAAAACGGCATGGTATTGGTACCAAAATAGACAGGTAGATCAATGGGTACAGAAGAGGACATGGACACAAACCCAAATAAATACAGTTTTCTCATACTATACAAAGGTGCCAAAAATATAAAATGGAGAAAAGATAGCCTCTTCTACAAATGGTGCTGGGAAAACTGGAAAACCATATGCAACAGAATGAAATTAAACCCCTATCTCTCACCCTACACAAAACCCAACTCAAAATGGATCAAGGACCTTGGAATCAGACCAGAGCCCTTGCATCTTATAGAAGAAAAAGTAGGCCCAAACCTTCAACTTGTTGGCTTAGGATCAGACTTCCTTAACAGGACACCCATAGCACAAGAAATAAAAGCAAGAATCAACAACTGGGATAGATTCAAACTAAAAGCTTTCTCTCAGCAAAGGAAACTCTCAGTAATGTGAAGAGAGAGCCTACAGAGTGGGAGAAAATCTTTGCCACTCATACTTCAGATAGAGTGCTAATTTCCAGAATCTATAAAGAACTCAAAAAACTCTACACCAAGAATACAAATAATCCAATCAACAAATGGGCTAAGGAAATGAACAGACACTTCACAGAAGAAGATGTACAAGCAATCAGCAGATATATGAAAAAATGTTCAACATCTCTAGTAATAAGAGAAATGCAAATCAAAACTACCCTAAGATTTCATCTCATCCCAATTAGAATGGCAATTATCAAGAACACAAACAACAATAGGTGTTGGCGAGGATGTGGGGAAAAAGGTACACTCATACATTGCTGGTGGGGTTGCAAATTAGTGCAGCCACTCTGGAAAATAGTATGGAGATTCCTCAGAAAACTTGGAATGGAACCACCATTTGACCCAGCTATCCCACTCCATGGCCTATACCCAAAGGACTTAAAATCAGCATACTACGGAGATACAGCCACATCAATGTTCATTGCTGCTCAATTCACAATAGCCAGATTGTGGAACCAACCTAGATGCCCTTCAGTTAATGAATGGATAAAGAAACTTTGACATATATATAAAATGGAATATTACTCCGCCATGAAGAATGATAAAATTATGGCATTTGCAGGCAAATGGATGAAATTGGAGAATATCATGCTAAGTGAGATAAGTCAATCTCAAAAAACTAAAGGACGAATGATCTCGCTGATAAGCGGATGAGAACATATAATGGGGGGTGGGAGGGGTTAGTGTTAGGGTTAGGGTTAGGTTTAGGGTTAGGGATAAGGACAGTGGTAAGAATGGAGGAAAGAAGGAATGTATAGAGGGAAAAGAGGGGTGGGAGGGGTGGGAGGAAAGGGAAAAAAATAATGAATCAAACATCATTGCCCTGGGGGGGCCAAGATGGCGGACTAGAGGGTGGCTGCATTTCACGCTGCTCCAGGATGCAAGATTCAAAAGAGGAGATAGTGAGAGACTTGGGACCAACTCAAAGCTGCCGGGTGAGTCTCTCCTGTTGGGGAGGCGTCCCGGATGGGGCGGTAGCCCCGTAACGCAGGAAATTTGTGAAGTGGAGTTGCTCGGTGAGACGCCCCTCCCCCCGCTGGAGCGGTAAACACGGACAACTGGGATCATCGTAGAGGAGGCGGCTCAGCATAGCGCTTGGACTCGAGCAGCCGCTGGGGCTCCGGGCGGCTGCCTGGGGAGGAGCTGTGTGGCGAGCTGTTTGGACCCAGAGTGACCGCTTCCAAACACCGGGGGGTTGCCCGGAGGAGGAGGAGAGGCCCGGCGGGTCGCTTGGGTCTAGGAGTGACTGCATCAGAGCCACGGGCGGTTGCCAGAGGAGGAGCTGCGTGGTGAGCTGTTTGAACTCAGAGTGGGCGCTCCTGAGCGCCGGGGGACTGCCCGGAGGAAGAGGAGGAGCGCGGCGGGACGCTTGGTCTGGGAGTGACTGCATCAGAACCACAGGCGGTTGCCAGAGGAGGAGTCGCGTGGTGAACTGTTTCAACTCAGAGCGAGTGCTCCTGAGTGCCGGGAGGTTGCCCGTAGGAGGAGGAGGAGCGTGGCGTGTTGCTTGACCTGGGAGTGACTGCATCAGAGCTGCGGGCGGTTGCCGAAGGAGGAGCTGCATGACGAGCTGTTTGAACTCTGAGCAGCTGCTCCAGAACACTGGTGGCCTGCCTGGAGGAGGAGAGCGGTGGGACGCTTAGTCTGGGAGTGACTGCACCAGAACCATAGGCGGTTGCCAGAGGAGGAGGCGAGTGGTGAGCTGATTGGACTAAAACCAACCGCTCCTGAACACCGGTGGCCTGCCTGGAGGAGGAGCGTGGTGAGTCACCTGGTCTCGGAGCCACCGCTCCTGAACACCCGGGGGGCTACCCCAAGGAGGAGGAGGAGGAACAGGGCGGGTCACTTGGACTTGGAGTGACTGCCTAGGGCTACGGGGGGTTGGTGGGAGGAGGAGACCTGAAGTGAGTTGTTTGGATTCCTAGTGACTGCGTCGGAAACCGGGCGGCTGTCCGGAGGAGGAGGTGTGTGGCAGGTCTCTGTGTCTCGGAGCTATTGTACGGGGCTCCAGGTGGTGGCTCAGGGGAGGGGCTGCATAGCCAGGCGATTGGTGCAGAGCAGGGTCCCAGGAGCTAGGTGGCTTCTTGCTGGAAGAGCCGCACAGAGACACGCCTAGGGGCGGAGCGAAGTTTCCAGGGCGGCAGGCAGATTCTCTGGGAGAGGCAGCCTAAGGAGACTCGCCTGCGAAGGGTGAGGCTCCCAGGCCCAGGGCGTAGGTCCGGGCCCCTGGGATCGTTGCAGAAGAAGACAGCCCAGCCCAGGTGGTAGTTGTAGATTGAGGGGAACCTCTAGGAGGGCAACTGACTAGCGAGACGTCCCCACTGAGTGACTCTTCCCGGCAGGGGGAGGTTTTCCCACAGGGACGGTAAAGCCAGAGACATAGGCACAAACAGGCCTTGCCTCAGCCTACAGTCTACTTCCCCTTTGGATGACCATTGGTCAACAAGTGGAGGCACCTCCGCCCACTAGCAGGGAATATACGCCACCTGAGGGTTACCACACCTAGAGAGGCAGCTTCTTCGTGGAGCTCTGCATTATCAACCTCCTCCAAGACTTCAGGCTACTGAAGGATAAGAGGGGATATACTAGCAATCTTCAGGGACATTATAAGTTGATAGAGGAAATCTGCAATATCTTAATGACCCACTGATTCCTGAACAATATGAGAAAACAAGGGAAGAAAATGCCCCAAACAAATCTAGATGTTACATCAATAAAATCCAACAACAGCATGGCAGAAGAAATGAGAGAAAGGGAGTTCAGAATGTACATAATTAAAATGATTAGGGAAGCAAACGATGAGATGAAAGAGCAAATGTAGGCATTGAACGATCGCACCAATCGACAGTTAACAGAGCAAATTCAGGAAGCAAAAGATCATTTCAATAAAGAGTTAGAGATATTGAAAAAAAACCAAACAGAAATCCTTGAAATGAAGGAAACAATAAACCAAATTAAGAACTCCATAGAAAGCATAACCAATAGGATAGAACAGCTGGAAGACAGAACTTCAGATATTGAAGACAAAATATTTAACCTTGAAAACAAAGTTGAACAAACAGAGAAGATGGTGAGAAATCATGAACAGAATCTCCAAGAGCTATGGGATATCATGAAAAGGCCAAATTTGAGAATTATTGGGATTGAGGAAGGCTTAGAGAAACAAACCAAAGGAATGAACAATCTATTTGAAGAAATAATATCAGAAAATTTCCCAAATCTGAAGAAAGAAATGGAAAATCAAGTCCAAGAGGCTTATAGGACTCCAAATACACAAAATTACAACAGACCCACACCAAGGCACATCATAATGAAAATAACTAATATACAAAATAAAGACAGAATTTTAAAGGCTGTGAGAGAAAAGAACCAAATTACATTCAGGGGGAAACCAATACGGATATCAGCAGATTTTTCAATCCAGACCCTAAAAGCTAGAAGGGCCTGGAACAACATTTTCCAAGCTCTAAAAGAAAATGGATGCCAACCAAGAATCTTATACCCAGCAAAACTTACCTTCAAATTTGACGATGAAATAAGATCATTCCATGATAAACAAAAGCTAAAAGAATTTACAAAAAGAAAGCCAGCATTACAGAACATTCTCAGCAAAATATTTCATGAGGAAGAGATAAAAAACAAAGAAGCAAATCAGCAAAGGGAGGAATTATCCTAAAGGAACTGTCAAATAAAGGAGGAACCAAGATGTGTCAAAAATTTTAAATATGAACCAAATGACTGGGAATACAAATCATATCTCAATAATAACCCTGAATGTTAATGGCCTGAATTCATCAATCAAAAGACATAGACTGGCAGATTGGATTAAAAAGAAAGATCCAACAATATGTTGCCTGCAAGAGACTCACCTCAAAGAAAGAGATACCCATAGACTAAAGGTGAAAGGATGGGGAAAAACATACCATGCACATGGGCTCAGCAAAAAAGTTGGAGTATCCATCCTCATTTCAGATAATGTGGACTTCAAGCCAATGTTAGTTAGAAGGGATAAAGAAGGACATTTCATACTGCTTAAGGGAAGCATAAATCAGCAAGATATAACAATCATAAACATCTATGCCCCAAACAGTGGCTCATCCATGTATGTTAAACAAATCCTTCTCAATTTTAGAAACCAAATAGACCATAACACAATAATACTAGGTGATTTTAACACGCCTCTTTCACCACTGGACAGATCTTCCAAACAAAAATTGAACAAAGAAACCATAGATCTCAATAACACAATCAATAATTTAGACTTAACAGACATTTATAGAATATACCATCCAACCAAGAGCGAATACACTTTCTTCTCAGCAGCACATGGATCCTTCTCTAAAATAGACCATATATTATGCCACAAAGTTAATGTCAGCAAATACAAGAAGATAGAGACACTACCTTGTATTCTATCAGATCATAATGGATTGAAGTTACAAATTAATGAAAGAGTAAAAAACAGAAACTACTCCAACACCTGGAGATTAAACAATATGCTACTATATGATGAATGGATAACAGAAGATATTAGGAAGGAAATTAAAAAATTCTTAGAGGTAAATGAGAACAAAGAAACATCATATCAAAATCTCTGGGACACTATGAAAGCGGTACTTAGAGGAAGATTTATTTCATGGAGCGCATTTAATAAAAGAAGTAAAACTCAAAAAATAAATGACCTAACACTACAGCTCATAGCCCTAGAAAAAGAAGAACAGACCAACACCAAAAGTAGTAGAAGACAGGAAATAGTTAAACTGAGAGCTGAAATCAACGAAATTGAAACGAAAGAAACAATACAAAAAATTGACAAAATAAATAGTTGGTTCTTCGAAAAAATAAACAAAATTGATAAACCTTTAGCCACACTAACAAAGAGAAGACGAGAGAAAACCCAAATCACTAAAATTCGAAATGAACAAGGAAATATCACAACAGACACGACTGAAATACAAAACATAATTAGAAGCTACTTTGAAAATCTATACTCCAACAAAATAGAAAATTTCGAAGACATCAACAGGTTTCTAGAGACATATGAATTGCCTAAACTCAACGAGGAGGACATACACAATTTAAATAGACCAATTTCAAGTAATGAAATAGAAGAAGTCATCAAAAGCCTTCCAACAAAGAAAAGTCCAGGACCAGATGGGTTCTCAGCCGAGTTCTACAAAACTTTTAAAGAAGAACTCATTCCAATACTTCTCAAAGTATTCCAGAAAATAGAAGAGGAGGGAACTCTCCCAAACTCATTCTATGAAGCCAATATTACCCTGATTCCTAAACCAGACAGAGACACATCGAGGAAAGAAAATTTCAGACCAATATCCTTAATGAACATCGACGCAAAAATTCTCAACAAAATTTTAGCAAATCGCATACAAAACATATTAAAAAGATAGTGCACCATGATCAAGTGGGTTTCATCCCAGGGATGCAAGGTTGGTTCAACATCAGGAAATCAATAAATGTCATTCACCATATCAATAGACTTAAAGTCAAGAATCACATGATTATTTCGATAGATGCAGAAAAAGCATTTGATAAAATACAGCACCCCTTCATGCTCAAAACACTAGAAAAAATAGGGATAGTGGGAACATTCCTTAACATTGTAAAGGCCATCTACGCTAAGCCCATGGCTAATATCATTCTAAATGGTGAAAAGCTGAAAGCATTCCCTCTAAAAACTTGAACAAGGCAGGGATGCCCTCTTTCACCACTTCTATTCAATATCGTCCTTGAAACTCTAGCCAGAGCAATTAGACAGACCAAAGAAATTAAAGGGATACGAATAGGAAAAGAAGAACTCAAACTATCCCTATTTGCTGATGATATGATGGTATACTTAGAGGAACCAGGAAATTCCACCAGAAAACTTTTAGATCTCATAAGTGAATTCAGTAAAGTAGCGGGATACAAGATCAATGCACATAAATCTAAGGCATTTTTATATATAAGTGATGAATCTTCAGAAAGAGAAATTAGGAAAACTACCCCATTCACAATAGCTTCGAAAAAATAAAGTATTTGGGAATCAATCTCACAAAAGAGGTGAAAGACCTCTACAATGAGAACTACAGAACACTAAAGAAAGAAATTCAAGAAAACCTTAGAAGATGGAAAGATCTCCCATGTTCTTGGATAGGAAGAATTAATATTGTCAAAATGGCCATACTACCAAAAGTGCTATACAGATTCAATGCAATTCCAATTAAAATCCCAATGATGTACCTTACAGAAATAGAGCAAGCAATTATGAAATTCATCTGGAAGAATAAAAAACCCAGAATAGCTAAAGCAATCCTTGGCAGAAAGAGTGAAGCAGGGGGTATCGCAATACCAGATCTTCAACTCTACTACAAAGCAATAGTAACAAAAACAGCATGGTATTGGTACCAAAATAGAAAGGTGGATCAATGGTACAGAATAGAGGACACGGACAGAAACCCAAATAAATACAATTTTCTCATACTAGACAAAGGGGCCAAAAATATGCAATGGAGAAAAGATAGCCTCTTCAACAAATGGTGCTGGGAGAATTGGAAATCCATATGCAACAGAATGAAACTAAACCCATATCTCTCACCATGCACGAAACTAAACTCAAAATGGATTAAGGATCTTGGAATCAGACCAGAGACCTTGCATCTTATAGAAGAAAAAGTAGGTCCAGAGCTTCAACATGTCGGCTTAGGACCAGACTTCCTCAACAGGACTCCCATAGCACAAGAAATAAAAGCAAGAATTAATAACTGGGATAGATTCAAACTAAAAAGCTTTCTCTCAGCAACGGAAACTATCAGCAATGCAAAGAAAGAGCCTACAGAGTGGGAGAAAATCTTTGCCAATCATACTTCAGATAGAGCGCTAATCTCCAGAATCTATAAAGAACTCAAAAAACTCTACACCAAGAATGTAAATAATCCAATTGACAAATGGGCTAAGGAAATGAATAGACACTTCACAGAAGAAGATATACAAGCAATCAACAAACATATGGAAAAATGTTCAACATCTCTAGTAATAAGAGAAATGCAAATCAAAACCACCCTAAGATTCCATCTCATCCCAATTAGAATGGCAATTATCAAGAATACAACCAACAACAGGTGTTGGCGAGGATGTGGGGAGAAAGGTACACTCTTACATTGCTGGTGGGGCTGCAAATTAGTGCAGCCACTCTGGAAAGCAGTGTGGAGATTCCTTAGAAAACTTGGAATGGAAACACCATTTGACCCAGCTATCCCACTCCTTGGCCTATACCCAAAGGACTTAAAATCAGCATATTACAGAGATACAGCCACATCAATGTTCATAGCTGCTCAGTTCACAATAGCCAGATTGTGGAACCAACCTAGATGTCCTTCAATTGATGAATGGATAAAGAAAATGTGGTATATATATACAATGGAATATTACTCAGCCATAAAGAACGATAAAATTATGGCATTTGCAGGCAAATGGATGAAACTGGAGAATATCATGCTAAGTGAGATAAGCCAATCTCAAAAAACCAAAGGAAGAATGATATCGCTAATAAGTGGATGATGACACATAATGGGGAGTGGGAAGGGTTAGTGTTGGGGTTGGAGTTGGGTTTAGGGAGGGGGACAGGAAAGGAGGAAGGAAGGACTGTATAGAGGGAGGGGAAGGGTGGGAGGGGAGGGGGGGAAGGGAAAAAATGGCAGAATGAATCAAACAACATTACCCTATGTAAATTTATGATTACACAAATCGTATGCCTTTACGCCATGTACAGACAGAGAAACAACATGTATCCCATTTGTTTACAATAAAAAGAAAAAAAAAAAAAGAATAAAAAAAAAAAAAACATCATTGCCCTATGTAAATTTATGATTACACAAATGGTATGCTTTGACTCCATGTACAAATAGAGAAACAACATGTATCCCATTTGTATACAATAATAAAAAAATTTAACATTTTGAAATACGATTCATATTTTAAAAAGAACAAATTATAATTCTTAATAAATGTTAAGCATATTCCGTAAGTTAAAAAAATAAAATAAATAAAAAAATAAAAGAAAGAAATCACAAATTAAAAAAATCCTAGTAATTCATCTCAAGGTTTCATAAATAGAACTGATGAGTACCAAACTTATCAGAAGATACAATTAAGATCAGACCTGAGATTAATAAAGTAGAAAGTTGAAAAAAATACAAAGGATCAATGAGACAAAGAACTGTTTCTTTGATAAAATACACAAGATTAACACCAGAGCCATACAAAAAATTTGAGAGAAGAAATGAATTGTCAGAATTAAAGGTAAAATATGCATAACTGAAATCCAACTGATGATTAAAAACTATTTTGAAAACTTATATTCAAAGATTCACAACAAAGCAAAATAAAGAACTAACTGGATTCCCAGATTAATTTCACCAGATCTTTAAAGCAGTTAAAATTTTTCCATGAAATAGAAGCATTGGAATTGCTTCCAGACATTGTCTTGTCCTGATAACAAAAATCATATGAGTATACTTCAATGAAATTAAACTACAGCACTTTATCCTTGATGAACATACTTGCAAAAATACTTAAAAGAATATTAGTAAATTGAATTCAACAGCAAATTAAAAAGATCACACACCATGATCAAGTTGTTGTAATTCTAGGCATGCAAGGATGTTCAATGTATGCAAAAGAACAAATGAAACACCACATAAATAGAACCAAGTATGAAAATCAGATAACCATCACAATAGATGCAGGAAAAAGTTTTCAATAAAATCTAAAACCATTTTGAGTTGAATTTTGTGCAGGGTGAGAGATAGAGCTTTAATTTCATTGTACTGTATATGAATTTCCAGTATTCTAAGCACCATTTGTTGAACAGGTTATCTTTTCTCCATTGTACGTTTTTTACTCCTTTGTCTAGTGTGAGGTAACTGTATTTTTGTGGGTTTGCTTCTGTGTCTTCTATTCTACCATTGGTCTGCCTGTGTCTTTTGGTGGCAACACGATGACGTTCTTGTTACTATTGCTCTGTAGTGTAGTTTAAGGTCTGGTATTGTGATAACTCCTACTTCATTTCTCCTGCTCAGGAGTGTCTTGGCTATTTGGGGCCTCTTATTCTTCTGGAAGAAGTGAATGGTTTCTTTCTCTATTTTTATGAGGAATGTCATTGGGATTTTAATTGGAATTGCAATGAATCTTTGTATCACCTTTGTAGAATGGCCATTTTGACAATACTAATTCTGCCAAGAATATGGGAGATCCTTCCATCTTCTAAGGTTTTCTTCAATTTCTTTCTTTAGTGTTCTGTAGTTTTCATTGTAAAGATCTTTCATCACTTTTGTTAGATTGATTACCTATATTTTATTTTTTCTTGAGGTTATTGTGAATGAAGTGGTTTTCCTAATTTCTCTTTCAGAGGATTCATCACTAATGAATAAAAATGTATTAGATTTATGCATATTGATTTTATGTCCTGCTATTTTGCTGAATTCATTTACTAGTTCTAGAAGTTTTCTAGTGGAGTTTTTTGGATCCTCTAAATATACAATCATGTTGTCAGCAGATAGTGACAGTTTGAGTTCTTCTTTTCCTATTTGTATCCCTTTAATTTCTTTGGTCTGTCTAATTGGTCTGGCTAGTGTTTCAAGGGTGATGTTGAATAGAAGTGGTGAAAGAGGGCATCCTTGTCTTGTTCCAGGTTTTGGAGAAAATGATTTCAGTTTTTTTCCATTTAGAATGATGTCGGCCATGGACTTAGCATAGATAGCCTTTACAATGTTGAGGTATGTTTCTACTATACCTATTTTTCAAGTGTTTTGAGCATGAAGGGGTGCTGTATTTTATCAAATGCTTTCTCACCATCCTTTGAAATAATCATATGATTCTTCACTTTAAATCTATTGATGTGACGAATTATATTTATTGATTTGGGAATATTGAAACAATCTTGCATCCTTGGAATGAACTCCACTTGATCTTGGTACACTATCTTTTTAATATGTTTTTGTATGCAATTTGCCAGAATTTTTTTTAAGGATTTTCGCATCTATGTTCATCAGGGATATTGGTCTAAAGTTTTCCTTCCTTGATGCATCTTTGTCTGGTTTGGGTATCAGAGTGATACTAGCTTCATAGAATTAGTTTGGAAGGGTTCCCTCCTTTTCTATTTCCTATATCTCTCACTCTGCACAAAACTCATCTCAAAATGGATCAAGGATTTAGGAACTACATCAGAGACCCTGCACCAAATAGAAGACAAGGTAGGCCTGAATCTTCATCATGTTGGCTTAGGATCAAATTTCCTTAACATGACTCCCAAAGCACAAGATATCAAAGCAAGATCAATAAATGAGATGGATTCAAACTAAAAAGCTTTTTCTTAGCAAAGGATACAATAAATAATGTGAAAAGAGAGCCCACAGAGTGGGAGAAAATCTTTTACACACGCATTTCAGATAGAGCACTAATCTCCAAAATTTATAAAGAACTTACAAAACTTTACACCAAAAATACAATGAACCCAATCAATAAATGAACCAAGGAATTGGCCAGACACTTTACAGAAGATGACATACAGGTGATTAATAAATATACAAAAAAGTGTTCAACACCTCTAGTAATTAGAGAAATGCAAATTAAAACAACTCTAAGATTTTACCTTGCCCCGATTATAATGGCTATTATCAAGAACACAAACAATAATAGATGTTCGTGAGGATGTGAGGAAAAAGGCACACTCATACATTGCTGGTGCAGTTGCAAATTGGTGCAGCCACTCTGGAAAGCAGTGTGGAGACTCCTTAGAAAACTTGGAATGGAACCACCATTTGACCCTGCTATCCCACTCCTTGGCCTATACCCAAAGGACTTAAAATCAGCATATTACAGAGATACAGCCACATCAATGTTCATAGCTGCTCAGTTCACAATAGCCAGATTGTGGAACCAACCTAGATATCCTTCAATTGATGAATGGATAAAGAAACTGTGGTATATATATATATATATATATATATATATATATATATATACACACAATGGAATATTACTCAGCCATAAAGAATGATAAAATTATGGCATTTGCAGGCAAATGGATGAAATTGGAGAATATCATGCTAAGTGAGATAAGTCAATCTCAAAAAACCAAAGGACGAATGATATCGCTAATAAGTGGATGATGACACATAATGGGGGGTGGGAGGGGTTAATTTTAGGGTTAGAGTTAGGATTAGGGAGGGGGGCAAGAATGGAGGAAGGAAGGACTGTATAGAGGGAAAAGAGGGGTGGGAGGGGCAGGGGGAAGGGAAAAAATAACAGAATGAATCAAACAGCATTACTCTATGTAAATTTATGATTACACAAATGGTATGCCTTTACGCCATGTACAAACAGAGAAACAACATGTATCCCATTTGTTTACAATAAAAAAAAAGAATCTAAATAACAATAAATGTTGGCAAGGATGCAACAAGAAACTCATATACATACTTGGTTGGAATGTAATTAGTATGGCCAATTTGAATGCCAGTATGAAGGTACTTCAAAAGCTAAAAATAGAAATACCATATGATACAGCTATGCTGCCCTTTATATTTATCCAAAAGATTCATAGTCAGCAAACTTTAGTGATACATGCATGCTCATGTCAATGGCAGCCTAATTCATGATAGCCGACTTAGGGAATCAGCCAAAGTGTCTGCCAACAAATTAATGGATAAATAAAATATGGTCTATATAAACAATGGAATTTTGTTCATTCAATGAAATAGAACAAAAAAATTGTCATTTACAGAAATAGGGATAAAACAAGAGAGCCTCATGTTAAGAGAAATAATCATACTCTGAAGAAAATTACAATATGTTTTCTATGATTTGTGGTACTAAAAAGAAAAAGAAAAAAAGATCTTCACAAATTTGCAAAGTTAGAAGAAGGAAATCATGGGGAGGGTGAAGGGTAGATAAAGGGGGACTACTAGGGAGTGAAACTGGTCAATTTATGTTATATGCATATACCAATATGCCACAACAAATCTCATCATTATATAAAACTAACTTGAACCAATGTAAAAATAAGAAGAATCAAAATAAATTTAAAAAAGAGAGAATTTTCCTGTCAGAATTTTTTTCTAGATTAATATACTATTTGAAAATGAAAAGATTATTCAAATCATCTTGGTAGATATTGAATGACCAATGCAAGTAGTAGGTTGTTAGTTCTGGGTTATTTCTTTAAGAAAAATAAAGTTCTTAACAAACTTCAAAAATTGTGCGTGTGTGTGTGTGTGTGTGTGTATGTGTGTGTGTGTGTATTGATAGGATAGGACAAGTACTCCAAATGTGATTTTTTTAGATCTCTCTATATATATATCTAGTTCTATTTAGCTTTTAAAATATAAGCATAGAATAAATAGTTTTCTGTTATCTCTAAGTATTTTATCTCTATTTTTATGTAAGTTTTTGATGTGTTCATTTTACTATTATTCATTTTATTTTGAATGCATTTTCATAGGTCAGTCTGATTTGGAAATAATACTTTACTAACATATCAAGTTACTCTAGATTTTAGGTCAGCTTTTTGAGGTTTAACAAATTCTCAGAGTTTTGAATATTCTGTGAATATTTATTGAGGATCACAAAATTGGAGGATATTATAGTTTGGGAATTATAGAACAATGATGCAGAGAAATTCTATCAATTTGCCCAAGTATCCCCCTTGCATAATAATTCATCTACACAATATAATCCAGAATTTAGAATGTCATTCATATATATTCATTAAAAAATCTCAATGGATTCAGAAAAATATTAATGTCAGAAGTAAAAATCACTATAAATCCTACCACCTAGAATAATCACTGATAATATTTGAAAGAACATGCTTTCATATATCAATTGATACATTTTCTTGTCTCTCTCTTTCCACCTCCTACTCTATCTCTCATCCTTTCACATAGATACACACATTCAAGTTAAATTTTATGTCAATAGTTTCACATTACTCAAACCATCATGAATTTTGTATTTAAACACTAACAAGTTTCTTGAATATACTTTAGACATCAGTAACACTAATGAATTTCATTATTTTTAAAGCACAGCTATTACATAGCTATGTCAAAATGCATATTATAGATCTTTTTATCAATGCTTATCAATAAAAATATAGTCTCATCTTTTCTTGCTATTAATTTTTTTGGTACAATATTGTCCCACACCTAGATTTTTTTTAAAGGCTTGTTCGATTATTTACTGAAAATAAATGTCAGGAAAAGTATTGTTGGACAAAAGGGAATCTAATTTTAAAGACAATACCACTGGAATATTTTCTATACATGTGTACATGTACACTACATACCTCTTGACCACTTGACCAACACTTTTTTTGGCATGTAAGACCATGTCTAACGTTTTTACATCTTATTTTCTTTCACATTCCTAATTTACAAAGGCCCTTTACTGTCCAATCATCTAAATTTTTTTTTGTTTTTTTAATGTGACAAATTATGCTCCTTTGTTCTCTTACTGTACTTCTGTATCAGATTTGCTAAATTATTTTTTCTTGCTGGTAAGATTTATTTCTTTTTTTAAAAATTTTTTTAGTTGTCAATGGATCTTTTATTTTATTTATTTATTTATATGTGATGCTGAGTATTGAACCCAGGGCCTTGCACATGCCAGGAAAGTGCTCTAACACTGAGCCACAACCCCAGTCCCAGATTTATTTCTATATCTGGTAATTATTCTCGAATATATTTGTACTATTATTTGTGAATTTTTATGTGTTTTTATTTTCTTCTTCACTTTAATCACCAGATTTTATTTACATTTTAGTGAAATAATGTGTAAGGATATCACTCTTCTAAAGTGTTTTGGAGAAGTTTTAAAAGCAAGATATTGTCTGTTCTTTAATATTTTTAAGCATGTTATATGTTAGTATTTATTATGGTTTGAATATGAGATATCTCTCAAAAGCTCCTTTGTTAATGCACAAAGATTTTGAGTAGAAATGATTGGATTCTGAGAACTGCACCTAATCAGTCCATCCTAGTTTGAATGGACTAACTGGGTAGTAACAATAGGCTGACGGGCCATGGCTGGAGGAGGTGGGTTACTGGGGTCATAGTCCTTAAGGGTTGATTTCCCTGCAGCCCCTTTATCCTCCACTCTGCTTCCTGAACAACATGAGGTTAACTGTTTTTCCCCACATTCTAGTGGCCATAATGTCCTACCTCACAGAGCAATGGAATCAGTTGTCTATGGACTGAGACTTCTGTAACAGTGAAGCCCCAAATAAACTTTTCCTCCTCTAAATTATTCTTGTTAGGTATTTTTTGTCATAATGATGCAAAGCTAACTAAAAACTATCTGAGTCTGCTTTTTATTTTTGGAGTAGACTGACCTTGTCTCAATGTATCTTAAAATTTTCCATTTTTAAAATTCTCTTTTTAACCCAGCTCCCATAAGTGGTTCAATTTATTAATGCACATAACTTCATTTGAATGTAGAATTTTAATTTTCCCTGTTTCTAAATTATATTTTGTCTTCATACATTTTATTTATATTTTGTAGGACATTTATAACTAAAATGCTATGTATTTTAAGGAAAAACTATCTCTTTTATTTATAATCTTATTTGTCTTATTTTATAACTCATTAACTTTTTTCTATTTCTCTTGTGAAATTACTGTTATTTTCCATTTTCTTGAATTGAATGCATTATTTCTAATTCTAATTATTTCAGTAAATAAAATTTAGATTATAGATTTTATTCTAAGAAAATCTTTAGCTTATTTGTATTTTTATAGTTAAATGTGTTTTAAATTTATCATTATCTATACTCAAGATGTTGACCAGGCAACATTTCATGTACTTACTTAGTTATGTTTGATTCTATGCACAAAATGGCAGGGTGTCCTTGGAACACAGTAGAGTGCCCTTCATGGGATTAAAGTGATTTGTAGTATGAGGATTACAAAATATTTACTTTATCCAGCTTGATATTTTGCAGTCTTAGTTTTGATGTCATTCTTAACTGAAAGACTGAAAATTGGATTTCGTGGATGAGTAGTATTTCCAGACCTAGCCCATCCCCTTTCCCAGTCCTGTAAATGTGTGTATATTTTTTCAATTTTTAAAGTATTTACTTTTCTCTCCTCTTTCTTTATCTATCAAATCAATCTATCTATCTATCTATCATCTATCATTTATCTATCATCTGTCTACCTCTCTATATATTTTCTCTTTCATTGTTTTCCAAAAATAGTATGACATAAATCTTGGTCAGTTGGAAATAATTTTGGTCCAAACAGAAATGATACATTTTTTCCAAATTTTAGTACATGGTTAGTGGTGCATACCAGCTTAATAGTCTATTATTTTTGTTTTCTCTATCATCTATTAATTCTTTCATATTTATGTGACCAGGGTGTGCACTAACATACTTTTATACTATTGTGATTTATTTATTGCTCTGTGGACCTCTATATTTATGTTTTTCTTTGATTCTGGGAAATTTTGGCCAACATTAATTTTGAATATCCCTTCTTCAGTATTTCTATTGTCTCCTAATGACTATGCCTTTGAATATGTACTCATCATTTTCACACTACTTCCAGTGCTTTTAATCTTGCTTTCCTCCATTCCATATCAATATTTCTTAGTGGTGACTTTTGGTTTTTTCTTTAGACTTTTCTTTGAGGGTTATCAATACTTTATTTCCCTCATGTCTACTATTTAAACCACCCATTTAAAAAAAAATAATTTCCCTAGAAGTTTATTTTTAGAAGCATATGTTTCATTTCTAGAAATTCTATTTTATTAAATATTTCATGAACTTCAGCAAGTGTACTTACACAAACTAAAATGGTTACAATATTTATAGATAATATAGTCTTTTTTTTGTACCATAAATTGAACACAGGGATGCTTAACCACTAATCTGCATTTCCATCTCTTTTTATATTTTGTTTTGTGACAGAGCCTTGCTAAGTTGCTCAAGCTGTCTTTGAACTTGCAATCCTCCTGCCTCAGTCTCCTGACATGCTAGCATTGTAGGCATGTGCCACCACATCCAGCTATAGGTGATATAATATTATGAAAATACCATCATATATATGGTTTAAATTGACAAAAATGTCATTACGCTTCACATGACTGTATTTGCCTCTCCAGATTCAGGAGGCAATATTAACCACTTTAGATCCAATTAAGGTACACTAACTGCATGAGAGAGTCTCATATTTTCTTCTCCATCTTGGTGGGTACCAAAAGTTCAGATTTTGGTGGAAACTGTGATCAAAGTATTGATAAATGGGAATTCTGATTTTGTTTGCTTACACTTTAGATATTCCTATTCTAGTTTAATCTAGCATTTCCAACCTTTCACTTATAAATCTGCAGGGAGCTCAAAAATAAATTAAAATTTATACTTGTGATAAATTATACAGAGTCTACTTCATTTTGGTGTTAGAGTCTTAGAATTATTTAATACTTCATACTGCTTCAATATTATTTATCATAAAATTAATAAGGCATTTCAGGAAAAAGAAAATTTGCAAGTGTAGCCCAAAACCTTTTACTTTCACATGCTAAAACAAAACCATTACATGTATATTCTTAAACCTATGTAACAAAATGCTACATACTAAAATATACTTATATAGCAAGGCATATGACAGCACTCAGGTGGATGATGTGAAACTGGTTATTTTTAGTGGGATCTGGAGCCTGAATTTGAAATATTTTATTATTAAATATTTTTATTCTCCCAAATTGTTTACAAAATAGGCAGTTGCCCATTCTGTTATACAGGACATAGGTAAAATAATCAAATAATATTAACCCTTATCCTGATTCTGATGAGAATGTATTCCAGAGGACTTCATCAGTTGTTAATGAACCAGCAACAACCTTCCTATTCAATTTTCATCACACTTGGATCTTCATATGTTATTCCAAATGTGAATGCTCATCTCCAGTTCACTTGGTGTCATACCACAGTTCAATCAAAAGTAAAGCTTAGAACTGGGAATATAGCTCAGGTGGTAGATACACAAAGGCCTGATTTCAATACCAAGCACAAAAAGAAGGTACAGCTGAAACATACATTTTTGTCAATCTATAAGTATCTGTTCAATATTTATTTCCTAACATATATGGGGTAAAAAGTAGCTAGAAAATATACTTTTTATCCACACTTGTTTAATTTCTTTTGTACCAACTTCATTTTAACTTTAGCTAAAGTAGAGGTACTTAAATTTTGCAATTTGTATATATTTGTTGAAATAAATGATAGACATAAAATCAAGATATTTTACAAATGTCTTTTTGAACTCTAACAGTTTATGTAGTCATTATGGCTTACTGTGCCACACATATGATTTTTATATCTAGTTTTAAAACCCTGAGAAGACATACTCTAAGATTGGTCTTTTTAAATATGTCAAAATGTATTGTTCTAAATATGTGGAGCTCAACAATTTTATTCAAGGTGATAAGTCCCTGCTACAATTTCATATCTCAGTTGCTGCTTAAAATTGGGCCTTAATTATTCATTTTATGCTCTTATGATTGCAAGTATGTTTTTAACATTTCTAAAGCTAATTTTAAGAGTGTGATATGTGCCATGCAAAAAAATTTGAATGCATTTTGGGATTAATAATTTTATGATTAATGAAAGAAAACCAGGAATGAATGATTGAAGAATTGTAGACTTTGGTGTTGAAAAGATTATTTTCTACTTATTCATGTCACTAATTATTTCTTTATCTCTTTCTAACATTCTTGTTTACCTTTTGCTGAAAATTAATATGTTAACCACATGTCTTAAATTTTGATAGATACCTGGCTAATATAGTTACACTTTCACAGTAGGGATACTTATCTATTATAAGTTAACTCTTACATGGGTTAAATAAATGCCAACATTTACCATAGCTTTTTGGACTTAATTTTATACAGAAATATAAAATATTAGAATTACTACATTAATGAATTATAAAATATTATTTGATTGATTCATTAGTACATGTTTAAAAATTAATAATGTTCTCTAGCATTAAAATAGATATCTAAAATTTACTATTCAGAGAAAGATGGTATCTTTCTTTAGGGTATCATTTTTATGTCTCTGTACTTATGCTTTATCTATGCCCTCCTTTCAGAAAAAGTATTATTCACAGAACATTTGTTTTTCTCTGTTTCTCTATTTTTCATGTAAATTACTCATCAACAAAATGAAACTCTCTCTCCCTCTCTTTCTCTCTCACTCACACATACACACACACATTAACACATAAACTTTCTGCCACCATATTTTTTATTATTTTTAAGATAACTATTTTAAATAAAATCAAATCATAAGAACAGAATCTAAGCATTCAAAGACAGTATATGTGTACCTTATTTTAATCTCATGTAAGAACTTAACTTTTTTAAGAAGGCCATGCTACGTAATTGGTGTAATAAAATTTATTAATGTTTCTAAATGTGGAAGGGATTAAAAAATGCTCTACTGGCATATTGACTACTTAAGTTAAAGACACTTGAAAAACAGAAAATGTGAAAAGATTACTTTGACTTTCATACTATTTCCTTCAGAAAAACAAGTTAAAATCAAAAGAATTCTATTTTGATCTTGGCAAAAATATCACTTATTTTTTGTCTCACCACTTAATTTAGTTGTTTATTTACAACTATTCTTAGTGTAACTCAGTATCTAAGTAAGTGATTTGAACTACTTTGGGTTTTCACATTCTTGTCAGTGTTCCTATTAGTCTTTTGTCCTGTTAATCTATATTTTGTCATTTTCATACTTTCACACATCAAATATGCCAAAAAGATGGAAGTGAAATTTTCCCACACCTTAGATGTGTAGAAACTGCTTTAACATGAGTTGTAAAGGATCATATTTTTCAATAAGATGAAAATTCATATATGCTGCTTAGTAACTGCATGAGTTCACACTAAAATTGACACATAACAGAATCATGGCTTGTTTATTGAAATGTCATTTTTAAATAGACATTTTGAAAATCAAATTAATAGTTTTAAATTACTTCATATATTTTAAAACTATAAGTAAGCTAAAGTTACAGTGTGATATGGTTTAGTTATGAGATGTCACCAAAAGCTTACCTGCAAAACAATGCAAGAAAGTTTAGAAGTGAAATGAATGGCTTATAAGAACCTTAATTCAAACCTTGAATTAATCCCCTAATAGGGATTAACTGAATGTTAACGCTAGTCAGGTAGTGTGTGACTGGAAGAGGTGGGTCTTTGGAACATGCCTTTGGGCTTTATTATTTTGTAAGTGGTGAGTGGAAACTCTCTTTTTTCTGGTTTGATGTCTTGAGCCACTTCCCTCTACCACACTCTTCCACCATGATGTTCTGCCTCACTTTGAGCCTTGAAGAATGGGGATTTCCTAGGTCTCTTAGTCACAGAAGCAAAAAAACTGACAAAAAACATGATGAAAGGGCATATTGGATGATTCCTGGAATTTCATTCTTAAAATTGTTAGTTTGTGGGACTGGGATTGTGGTTCAGTGGTATTGTACTTCCCTAGCATGTATGAGGCACTGGATTCAATTCTCAGCATTGCATATAAATTAATTAATTAATTAAATAAAGGTCCACCAACAACTGAAAAATTAAAAAATTGTGATATTATGTACTTATCATTCTTTTGTTAGAGAAAAATATGATAACTGAAAATATCTTTTGAAATGTGAAGATGGAGTTAAAAAAGTATACCTTTGGCCTAGAAAGTTGAGATTTTTTTTTATTCTACTGAACCTTCATTAATCACCAGTTATATGTTGTTAGAAAAGCTAGTTAATCTGAGCTTAAATAACTTCATCTATAAAAATAATGCAATAGATTATGTTACTTCAAGAATTTTAGTATTATCAATAATATTGATAGGAAAAAGCCCCAGAGATAGAATTATATGTATTTCAAAAGAGCATAGATTCTAACTGTGTTATTTTATTGTAATGGATGAGTACTTTTATGAAAATCAGAATAGAAAAGTATATTAAAATATCTTATACTTCCAAATATAAAATTCTCAGAAAACGAAATGTGAGATGATTATTCATGTAACTTTCAAAATATTGTGTAATTTACGGTTTGAGCTCTTGCTCTATGCATTTAAAACTCTAAAGAATCTATATTATCATAAGTGATCAAAGATGCACAAGAGAAATTAGGAAATACTTCACAAAGAATGAAAATACAGGCACAATATAATACTTATATACAGGTAGAAAGTGCTTAGAAAAAATATTTACCTGCAAACTGAGGCATTTAAAATATCTTAGAGCTGGGTGCAGTTGCACATGCCTATGATTCCAACAATTTGGGAGGCTGAAGCAGGAGGTTTGCAAGTTTGAGGTCAGCCTGTGCAAATTAGCAAGATCCTTTCTCAAAATAAAAAAAAGGCAGGGAATTTAGCTCAGTGGTGGAGTGTCCCTGGGCTCAAACCACAATACCAACAAAATAAATGTGACAAAATTTAAAAAAATAAAATTATATCAAATAAAAGAGTCTTCTAAACATAAGACACAGGAAATGATATACAGTTAAAACAAAACAACCAACAGTAAGTAAATAATAAATAATAGTCCTACTGAGAAGCAAAGAGAGAAGTTTCAAATTACTGAAGTTACAAAACAAAGGGGACAATACTACTGTCTTTATAGAAATAAAGAGTATTATGATAAAATACTATGAAAAATCTAATGTAAATATATACCTAAATTTCTACAAAAACACGCACTACCTAAATTGACTCAATAAGGAACTAAAAATCTGCATAAACCTATATAGCAGAGGAAGAAACCAAATTATTTATACAAACAAAATTTCTACAAAAATGAGCCCAGGCCCAGATGACTTCATATACAAATTCAACCAAAAAGTGTTTTTTAAAAATTCCAAGTCTTTAAAACCTATACCAAAACAAAAGACTGAAGTCTTTCCTACCCCTTCTATAATAACAGTATTACTGACCAGTGTTACTGGGATATGAAAACAAGATAAAGATATCCTTTTGTTTTAATTGTACAAATGGTGTACAATTTGTTTCTCTGTACATGAAGTAGAGGCATACCATTTGTGTAATCATACATTTACATAGGATAATGTTGTTCGATTCATTCTGTTATTTTTTCCTTCCCCCCACCCCTCCCACCTCTCTTTTCCCTCTATACAGTCCCTCCTTCCTCCGTTCTTGCCTCCCACCCACCCCCCATTATGTATCATCATCTGCTTATCAGTGAGATCATTCATCCTTTAGTTTTTTGAGATTGGCTTATCTCACTTAGCATGATATTCTCCAATTTCATCCATTTGCTTGCAAATGCCATGATTTTATTATTCTTTATGGCTGAATAATAAAGATATCCTAAGAAATGAAAACTACAGAACATTCCATATGAATATATTTGCAATAATCCTTAAATGAATACTAACAATATATAAAAGGATTGTACACTATAATCAAGCACGATTTGTCTCAGGAATGCAAGGATGATTTGACATCTGAAAATAATCAATCTAAAAATAATATAGCAATAATATAAAGGACAAAAACATATGATCATTTCTATTGATTCATAAGGCACATTTGACAAATACATTGCTTCATGATGAAAACATTCAAAACATTAAGAATAAAACAAAAATCCTTCAACCTGATAAACCACAGCTAACATACTTAATGGTAAAAGACTAAGTCAATTTCCTTGAAGATCAAAAACAAAGAAAAGATGACTGATATTAGCAATTCTATTCAATATTTTTTCTGAAGGTTCTAGTCAGGACAATTAGGCAAAAATCAAAATACGTGACATTCAAATTGTAAGGGGAAAAAAGTGTATATTTGTAGACAATATCATCCTGTATAAAGAGAGTCTGAATGATTTCATTAAAATCATGTATTGTGTTTATGAGTGAATTAATCAAAGTTGCACAACACAATTAGACATAAAAATAATTGGATTTCTGTAAGGAGACAATGAATAATTTGAAATCAAAATTAAGGAAATTTCTTCCACTTATGGTAGCATCAAAATAATAAAATGCTTAAAATTAAGCTGAACAATAGTAGTACAAAATGGATACACTGAAATAACAAAATATTGTTGAAAGAAATTAATGAATAACCAACCAAATGAAAAGGAAGTTCATGTTAATAGATCAGAAAATTAAATTTTAAGATGAAAATATCCCCAAATTCAACTAAAGATTCAACATAATTCCCCCCAAATCCAAACAGTCTTCTTTATCAAAAATCAAAAGTTGGTTCTAACAATTATGTGCCTATTCAAGGGCCACAGAAAATTGTAAGTATTTTGAAAAATAACAGTTTGCTCGCACTTCTGGAATCCAGAATATACTATAAACCTACCATGTTCAAGAAATTCTGAGACAAGCATAATCATGGATATATAGATTAAAACACTAAAATTTAGAGTATAGAAATAAAGCTCATATTTATTGAAAATTTATATTTCATAAGGGTGCCGAAAGCACTCAATGAGAAAATAGTCAACTCAGCAATGAATTCTGGGAAAATGGTATATACACACACAAAAGAATAAAGTTTTTCCCTTCTTCACAGCTTACCTAAGAGAAACACAGAACAGATTACAGACCTATATATAAGAGCTAAAACAATATAACTCTTTTAGAAGAATGTGTAGGAATTAACCTACATGACCTCAGGTTAAGCAAAACATTCTGAGTGATGACACTAAAAGCACAGGACACAAAAGAAAACAGAAGGCGAATTGGGTTTTATCAAAATTGAAACCTTTTGTGCTTCTAATGACATCATCCATAAAAAAAAAACACAGGGAAAAATACTTGCTAATCATTTATCTGATAAATAATGTAGATCTAAAATACATGGAAATTCTTTCAACTGAATAATAAAATCTCAAATAACCCAGTTTTAAAAATGGGTAAAGACTGAATGGATCTTTCTGCAAACAAGATATAAAAATATCTAATTAGTACATGGAGAGGTAAATGACATAATTCTCTATAAAATAAATAGATATCAAATCTACAAGATCCCATTTCATATCTACTAATCCCATTTCATATCTACTAGGACAAGTGTTATCAAAAATACATACAAGGGTCAGAAAGGATGTGAACATTGGAAACCTTATATACTGTAGGTGGGAATGTAAAATCATGCATCCGCATTGAAAATATATACAGCATTTTCTCAAATGGTTAAACAGAGAGAGAGCCTGTGCCCCAGAAATTGCCCTCCTATGCATATACTGATATACACTTGAAAGCATTTAAAATATGTGTTCGCACAAACATTTATATACAAATATCTTTTGCAGCATTATCTGTATTAGCTTTTTTGAAACAACTCAAGTGTTAATCAATTCATAAATGGGTGAATATAATATGTTTTATTCATGCAATGTGATATTTTTAATCACAAAATATAATGTGATATTGATGTATTTTGAAACACAATTGAAGCTTGAAAACATGCTATCTGAAAGAAACCAGTTACAAAACACTAAATATTATATTTCATTTATATGGACTGTCCAGAAGAAGTCTTTCTTTAGACAGAGAAATTAGATTAATGCAGAAATTATATCAGTGGTTGTTTAAAGCATGGTAGTGAGTGGTAATCTGTTATGAATACAAGCTTTCTTTAGTGTGATGAAAACATCAAAAAATTAGATTATGACTTGCATAACACTGTTACTACACTAAAAATAACTGTTACACTAAAAGCTGATGAAATATGAGGTATGTGAAACTTATCTCTATATTCCAATATTTTGAAAAATAAATAATTTTATTTGTGATAATGCCTGCATTTTGTAATCTAACGAGACATTAAAATTGCTGCATGGAAAAGTATTTCTGTGAGACACAACGAATACAAATTAATTCTAAAACTTTAGATCAACCTTAGACATTTTTGTTAGAACTTTACAGTTTTAAGTAGTACTTGGGTCCATCCTGACAAACACACATGCATGGAATTTTATTTCGGTTCAAGATTCCCCCCTCTTTTCCTTCCCACTTTCCCTCTCGTCCTCTCTCCCCTCTTCCATTCTCCTTCCTCTACTCTACTAAACTTCCTTTCACTCATATATTAATTTGTATTTAATTGGTTCTTCCTACTTATGCATAAATGTAATGTTCCCTGTCATATATTTATATATGCACGTAACATGATTTTTTAAGAATTAATTCTGCATTGCTTCCCCTTACACATCCCTTTACTCTGTCTCTTGATCTCCTACATTAAGTGATCCTCCCTTTATCTTTTTGTTAACCTTTCAGTCTCTCCCCCATCCTTTATTTTTCTCCAGCTTCTGCAAATAAGAGAAAATATTCTACTTTCTTTAAATTTTTATTTTTACAGGCTGGATTTTGATTCATTGTAAACAAATGGGGTACAACTTTTCATTTCTATGGTTGTACACAATGTAGATTCTCACCATTCATGTAATCATACATATATATAGGGTAATACTGTCTGTCTCAGTCTACTACTTTGAGTTTCTGAGTTTGACTTATTTTACTTAACATTATATTCTCCAGTACTGTTCATTTAATGGCAAATGCCACAATTTCATTCTTTTATATGGCCTAGTAGAAGTCCATTATGAATATTTTTAAATGAACAGCAACTTTTAAACTGACCTAATATGCCCTTTGGCATATTTCTCAAAAACATGATGTCTTATGTTTAGTCAGATAAAACTGTGTATTATTGTTCTAAGAAGTTTTATTCATATTGGCCCTGAATTGTAAACAAACAAAATTCCCTTCAATCAGTAAATTTTTAAAAGAAAAATTTTCCAACTGTAATATGGAACTATATACTCAACAATGAAAAGAAATGAACTATTGAAACACAACTTTGATGGATCTCAAGGATTTTATCCTGAATGATAAAAAGGAAAACAACCTCATGGGTTACATAAATTTACTTAAAACTGCAAAAATTTATAGGGCTATGGGTATAGCTCAGTTGTAGATTGCCTGCAGAGCATCTGTGAGGTCTTAGGGTTCAATACCCAGCACCACAAAAAATACAAAAATACAAAATGCCAAAAGAACAAGAGAATAGATTACTGGTTGTCAGGGGTTTAGTGCTGGGATGTGAAATTATGGTTGTATATATAAATGTATTGCATGAAGGAGTCATTTGTAATGGTATAATAATTCCATCCTGTGTTTTTTGTGTTTTTGTTGTGGTGAGGTCAAATTAATCTACATAGTTACCAAAGTAGCAAAGAGACATAAAACAACAATGGCAATTTTCTGGTTTTGATACTGAAGAGCAGGGATTTAAAAGTTAATGATTTGAGCAAATTCTGCCCAACATTTTAAAATATATTTCTAACTATTTCATAAGTTTAGTCAGTGGTGGAAATTGAGTAATGAGTACATGGGACTCGGTACTATCTTTTCAATTTCCTATGAGTCTATAATTATTATAATTAACCATATTAGTGATTATGGAAGTAAAAGTGTTCAAAGAATACTATCAATGAGAAATTCTTCTACACGTAGCATTTGCATAGGGAGACATTTATAAGAGTATTCATGGCAGCATGACTTATAACAGCAAAAACTGGAAACTACCCAAAAGTACATTTCTAGAAGACTGAATAAATATTACCACAATGATACATATAATGCTATATTGAAGAGCAGTGGAAAAATAAGGATTGAACAAGTCCTGCCTATCTTTCAGCAATTATACACTTCATGATCTAATTATTTTACTCTTTTATGTTCTGTCACAAATGGAATTGCATTATTACTTTCATTTTTAAATTTCTCATTGCTAAAGTGTCATAGAAAATAATTTTTTGTTTATTGACATTGTGTATTACAATCTTGCTCACCTTGCTTATTAGTGCATCCACGTATCAGAGAGAACATTTGGTCTTTGGTTTTTTTGGATTGGCTTATTTCACTTAGCATGATAGCTTCCAGTTTCATCCATTTACCAGCAAATGCCATAATTTCATTTTTCTTTATGACTAATATTTCACTGGTTATTTAACTGTGAGAAATTTTAAAGTAACCGATTCAGTTTCAGAAGTTTTTGTCTTTTAAGACTTTTATATCCTAGTTAACCTTTTTCCTTGGAATACAACTTTTCAGAGAATGCCCTTGTAATCTTTTACAATTATTTGCATGTTCTATACTGATGTTACTTTTTTGTACTACTGATATTAGAAATATATTTCCGTCCTCTTTTTTTTCTAGTATAACAAAATTTGTTAATATTGTTAAGCACTTCAAAGAATCAACTTTTAGTTGTTGATATATTCTCTGTTGTTTTTCTTGTTTTTATTTTCGTTTTGTTTTGTTTTGCTTTTGTTTTGTTTTTTGACACTGGGGATTGAATCCAGAGGCACTTTACCACTGAGTTATATCCTCAGGCTCCTGCTAAGTTGCTGATGCTGGGATCTTGAACTAGTAGCCAGCGTTACAGGCGTGCACCACCTCTCCTGCCTTTTCCTGCCTCTTCCTCCTCCCCCTCTTCCCCACATCCTGCCCATATTCTTATGTGACTTTTCTTCCATGGGCGCAGCTTGTATTATATTCCTATGGTACTTCCCTACCTCCAGGGTTGAATGTGTTAATGTGATTACTCTTTTTGCCTATCTTTTTCTCTAGTCTTATTTATTAAGCTTCAAATTACTCTCATGTATGCTTGTTCCTAATTGTGTCATGGAGTTGAGATATCTTCTTGACTGTTCTCAACCATGATCTCCATTATGTTTAACAACAAAATTAGTCATGAAATATGCCAAACTCTATCCCATATTAAGTACTTCCCTCTAATAGAACTAAAACTGGTAGTAGGGGAACAATATTTTGCTTTGCCTCTCCCAGCATGGCAGTTCTATGATGAGCTGGGGTTAAAGTAATTGACACCCAGCATTATTTTCCTGCTACACCTGTGGAATAGCTTCTATTCTATGAATAGGTCCTGAGTGTAGGAAGGGAGCCCCAGTAATCTTAAGCTCTCAGTCACTATTACTTGAAATGGATCTTCAACAATATAGAACTGGGTAACATAAAAAACAATACACAGTGCTCTCTATCCACCAAGATGAAACAGTAATGTTAGACTAGGAACTGAAAGGAGAGGAAATTCTGTCTTTATGGTCATACCCTACCACAATAGAGCTCTCCAGGGAAAAGCTTCTGCAACTCAGTGTAGGGGTTGGAAAAAGAGTGGATAATGCCTGAAATGCCAGAGATTCTTATTGTTCTTTCTGAGATTGAGTACATTTTTTGAATGGATGGATTTCTACTTGTGGCATGACCTTAGGATAATTTACAGAAACATTTTATTATTGTTTTTTAAACATACAGTTTATCTATGATTCTTTTTTTTTTTTTTTTTTTTTTTGAGATAGCATATTCAAGACTTCAAGGAATCTTGGTCTGGCAGGTAAGTTTAATATATAGTATTCTTATCATTATTCAGCTGTGAGTACTTAAAACTTTCATTATTAATTTTTCTTTGGTGAATATTTTAGTAGAATGTCCTATGATTTGCAAATAAATAGTATTTATATTTATATTTTAACTATTTAATTTTATCTTAATTGCATTGTAGTCAGGCAACATAGTGTGTATGATGAGGCTTGAAAATTTTTGAGTCTTGCTTTATGACCTAATGCCTAGGTGTGACTTGAGATGGTATATTCTCTAATTATTGGTCTTGAACTTATGCTGATATCGTTTCTTTCAACAAAAACTCCAACATCTGGATATAGGTCAGTTTCCTTTTGTTTGGGCGGAGGGAACGTGTACAGAGGATTGAACTCAGAGACACTCAACCACTGATCCACATCCCCACATCCCCAGATCTATTTTGTATTTTATTCAGAGACAGGGCCTCACTGAGTTGCTTAGCACTTTGCCTTTGCTGAGACTGGCTTTGAACTCGCAATTCCTGCCTCAGCCTCCCGAGTTGCTGGGATTATAGGCATGCACTAGCACTCCCCGCTTTTTGTTTTGATGAGCCCGTGAGAGTTATTCTTTTTTTTTTTTTTTAATTCTTTTTTTTTTAATTGTAAACAAATGGGATACATGTTGTTTCTCTGTTTGAGAGTTATTTAGTTTGCCAAGAAATACACTGAAAAATATGTTTTACTAATATCTAGTAGCTCTTCAGGGAGAGGTTTCTTCAGTTGTCTATTTATCTATATCAAAGTTTTCTGTATTCTTCAGTGAATATACAAAACACAAGAAAATAGGTTCTAAACGGTGGCAGTAGATTTAAACAATTTTAAAATTGAAAGAAAAGTATTAGACTGCATAAAATATTCTCTTTCTGATAAATTTGACTCTCCTTAGATTATTTAAATAAATTTATTGCAAAGTGGTTTAGACCTTTACATTCAAGTTAAGACTTTTTGTTTTTTGTGTTTTGTGTGTGTGTTTAAAGTTTTTATTAGTTAATTATAGT